>NC_041386.1:565244171-565255386 GCF_002162155.2 Triticum dicoccoides
TTGCAAACTCACTCCAATAGCATTACCAAAATACCAAAAATATTCCTAGCAATCCTTGAAGATAGAGGGGGCATTTCATCATGTCACAATCTAGTCGTTGGAATCAGTTCTTCAATAAGACAGTAGCGATAATTGTTGTAGATAAAGTAGACATTTCTCCAAGGAATTTTCATGTATTTTGAAAATGAAGCGTCAAATGGAATAGTGAAAAACAAGGAAACCACACCTTGACGTTCCAGATCTAGGAAGCATTAGATGTAGTGGTTGATTGCAAGTAGATAACCGTTGCAGTACAGTGTGAATAAAAAACAGACAGAAAAATCTTATTATTTATGAACCGTGGTTCCACTTCCTTCCTTATAGTAGCAAGCATGATGAAGTACCTTTGACTGGAAAGAAAAGATGTCTTCAGTAAGTTTTGCTGTATTGTCAGTTTATTATTTGCAAATTACACGAAATCCGATAAGCCATGCAAGAGACCACTACATAGTTGAAGCTTATCATCAGTAAACCTCGCATTCGATTTCTCACTATCAATTGCACAGGAGAGTATAATCCACAGAAATTTCGAAAGTGAAGGAAATCAGTGAGCGGAGATGGGGGTGGAGAGCTGACCGACAGTGGAAGAGGCCTTTGAGATTGGTGTGGCTCACGCGGAGGAGCATATCTTCCTGAATGTAAAATTAATAAAAGCCTAGTCAACCCAATTGCACAACACAAACCAATCTCCTTTTTTTCAGATGGTAGATGTCAATAGCATCTCATTCAACTTGACAGGAAATGGCACTTTTGAAGAATGTCAAACAATACGCATGCCTAGCACTACTTCTGAAGAATGTCAAACAATACGCATGCCTGTAATTGACAGTTCCCATTTCAGACCCCCGTTCACCATATTTAGTGATAAGAACGTCTGACCTGGACGGATCCTCTAATAAAACCAACGCCAGCTTCCAATTCCTTCACCAAAGGCATGCCACCTCCAAGATGTTATTAGCAGAGAAAAGCAACTGCGTACCTCTGGAACAATTAGATCAAAATATCACTGCACGATTCAGAGCGGTTTGCCTGACGCATTCGGAGCGGGAGGCACTGCTTGGTGCCGACGTCGATGCGCGGCACGATGTCCATGAGCGGATCCGGTAGCAGGCGGGGCGACCTCTCTGCGGCGACCTCGTCCTCCTCCCCGCATCTGACAGGGCTATCAGGCGAGACCACAGAGGAGCGGCAGGCGTCGACCCGCGACACACGCGTAAGGAGAGGCCGCCGGCTAGAGGTGTGTGGTGACGGCGTGCGTGGGGCGGCGGCAGATAGGAGGAGCGGCGGTGAAGGTGGCGTCGAGGAGGGCCGGCGGTGGGGCGGCGCAGGTCACTGGCTTGAGAGCATGCTCCGGCGGGCGATGCACCGGTGCGACGGCGGATAGGAGGAACGGTGGTGAAGATGGCGTCCAGGAGGGCCGGCGGTGGGGCGGCGCAGGTCGCCGGCGTGAGAGCATGCTTCGGCAGGCGACGCACCGGTGCGGCGGCGCGCGTGGCGCGGCGGCCGGTCGGACGGACGACGGCAGCGGGCGAAGGAGAGAAACGGGAGAGGAGAGGGAGGCGTTTGGGCGGACAGCCGGCAGCGCCGGCGACGCGTGGTCTAGGCGAGGCCCAGCGGCGGCGGACGGTGCCAGATCGGGCAAGCAAGCCTGGCGCTCCGGAGGAGAAGATGAGATTAATTGGGAGGGAGATCGAGCGTGAGGCCTGGAGCAGAGAAATTAGCGGGATAAACAGCTCGTCAACGCGATTCGGGTGGAATCAATCCGGGACGCGGAGCGCTAGGACAATTGGCAGACCGCGGCGTCTGCTCGGCAGAACATCTGATCTAAACCGTTGATCTAGGTGGCAGACCATTTACATAATATGGACAGCAGGATATGTTTAATTTGATTTGATCGGAGGATCCTGCTTATCCCGTGTACAATTTGTTGTGTGGCTTTAAAGGAGTTTATGTTTGCTCTTTTAATAGTAGTATAGATATAGATATAGATATAGATGATAAACCCGGAAGCCGCGCCTCAAGAAACAATACCTTCCCGTCGCTATGGATGGCCCATGTTAGTTTATTTTCTTCTCTGTTTTTTTCATTCTTTTTTTCTGTTAATGTTTTTGAAAAATATTACAAAACACATATATTCCCAAAGCTTAAACCACCTTAATAATTTACAAAACATTGAATTAAAAAATTAATGCAGTGTACCAAAATTGTTAGCGTAGTTTAGAAAATGTTGATACCATTAGAAAAAATGTTCACATGTTTCTGAAAAGATATTCCTGAAAAACAATTTGTACAATGTAAAAACAATGTTCACGTAGTTTAAAAAATGCTTTCTCTCATTTTAAAAATGTTTCAACATGTATTTGAAAAATGCTTAACATGTATTCCAAAATTTCCCAAAAACATGTGTTTTGAAAATATTAATTGTGTATTTCAAAATTATTAAAAGTGTATAGAAATGTTTGAGATGTATAATAAAAATACACAATGCGCATGAATAAAGTAGAGATCGAGCTATATATTTGGAAAATGGTAATCATGTGTTTGAAAAATGTTAAAACGTGTATGCTAAAATGTTTCATATTTATACAAAAAATGTATAATATTTAATAAGAAAGTAGGCATCAAAATCTATATTTGGAAAATGATAATCATGTATTCAGAAAATGGTAAGCATGTTTAAAAAACATTCCTTATGTACAGGAAAATGTACAATACATATTAAAAAAGTAGACATAAATACATATATTTACATTAATGTTAGTCAAATATTGGAAGAAAAAAAGTTAAACCTGTATAAAAATGTTCCTGCTATATACGATTATTTTCAATATGTATAAAAAAACCTAGATATATATTGGAAAAAGAAAGAAAAAGAAAGAAAGAAAAGGTATAAAGGAAGAAAATCTAGAGAGAAACAAAGAAAAACAAGGAAAAACAAAGAAAAAAAGGTATAAGGGAAGAAAACCGATGCAAACTGGTCCTCAACACGTCCCTTACTGGGCAACCCCACAAGCAGCGAGCATACTTATGAATGGGCGCCCCAGATTCGAATAAAATATTTTTTTGAGGGGATTCGAATAAAATAAATGAATGGGTGACCCTATGTCTCGCTCAAAAGCGAGACCCAGTAAGGGCAGAGCGAGATGGCCGGCCCAGCTGCGCTGGAGGTCACAGCCTCATTTTTTACTTTTCGTTTTCGTTTTTTTATTTCGTTTTTTACTTTTGTTTGCCTCTCCGAAAATTAAAAACATATGTATTACAAAAAATATACTTTCCATAATGTTTTGAATTTTTTTAATCATGCATATGAAAAAAGTTAAATCTATATATAGCAAATGTTGACCATGTATAGAAACAACATACAATGTGTGTGCAACAAGTTGATCATGTATTTCAAAAAATATTAATCAAGCATTTTCAAAAAATGTTAAACAGGTATTCGAAAATTGTTAACCTTGTATTTGAAAATGCTAAATGGAAATAGAAAATTCTTCACCATCTATTAAAAAATGTTATTCTTCCATTTAATTTTTTTGATAAAACATTTTAAAAATATTAAATGTGTATAATAAAAGTTTGACCATGTATTATTATTTTTAATCTTGTACTTGAAAAAATGTGTATAGAAAAAATGTTTACCATGTATTCAAAAAATTTATCTTGTATTTGAAATTTTTTAATCAAGAATTTAATTTTTTTTAATAAGTATAGTTGACCATGTATTCAAAAAATGTTAAATATGTATTCGAAAAATGTTAAAACTCTATTAGAAAAATGTATTACATATATACCAAAAAATTACAATGTTTACGGGAAAGTAGTACACGCCAAAAAAAGATTTCAATAGATGTTAACCATGTATTTAAAAATATTAACCGTGTATATAAGAAATGTTTCTGATGTATATGAAGAATGTTGAATGTGTATTGAAAAGAAAGAATAACCAAAAAAATTGAAAGAACTAAAAAAGAAAAGCGAGAAAGAACAAAAACAACTGAAAAATAACCAATGAAAACCAAAAAAACAACGAAAGCACAAAAACCAAAGAAACTCGTTAAAAACAAAGAAAACCGGTAAGAAGCGTGAAAAATGATCAGAAAGTAAAAGAAGAAAGAAAAACCATTAAAAAATATCAAGAAAATGAAGAAACTGGTGAAAACAAAGAAAATAAAAAAAACAGCGAAGAACAAAGAAACAGAAAAACAAAGAAACGTCCATAACAAAAAACAGCGAAGCCAGGACCGAAACATTCGAACGAACCTGCAAAGCGTTTGCCTCGCGAAAAACACTGAAAAAGGGGCCAGCCCAGTCTCACACGCGAGAGCTATTCCCTTTAGGTGGGAAGTAGCTTCCTTTTCTCAAAAAAATGGTGGGGGTAGCTTCCATCTCGCTTAAAGCGAGATATATCTCTTGCGCTTATGAATAAGTGTGATACTTAGTTGTGACGTGATACCCCCACTTCACCCCGCAAACCAAGTGGCATAGATGATTTTTGCTAGGCCTCCTGGCCCAATCAGCATCCCATATGCAAAAAAATGTAAATTAAAGATTTGCCATGATGTAGATAAAAAAAGACGCGTATTTGGAGCATCTTATACTCTACAGATTTTCCATATCATAGAGCATAAAATGCCATATATTTGGACAAAAATTGTATATAAACACAAAAATAACAAAAATATATTTAAAAGAGTATCATGAAAATTAGATAGTTTTTCTTCTGTGGAAAACATGGCAAATTTATATAAAAAAGTTATAGTGTTCACATGGCAAATTCTGTGTTTCAAAAAAATGTACCGTGTCCAAAAAACTGATAGTATATAATAAAAAATTACCATGGTATGTTAAATAAATTCTCTCTGGCAAGTCCAATAAAAAAATGCCATGATTAAAAGGCAAAAACAAAAAAAATAGTTGTAAGACAAGAAAATTTCCATAAAATTGTCATGTTACCATAACAACTTTTCTACATATATGCCATGTTTTTTAAACAAGAAAATATCTGAATTTGTCGTCCCAAGTTTTTTGGGGCTATCATGGCTATATATCTTTTTCTCCATGGCAGCGAAAACAAAAATTAATTTGACATGGCAACAAAAGTTGACTTGACATTGCAGCATATTTCAAGTTCACATGGCAGCATATTACTTTTTTTTTGCCATGGTTAAAAAATAGTATGATTTCCCATCAGAACAAAAATGTTAAGTTCCAAATCACACAAAAAAACTTGATTTTCCATGACAAATTTTGAGACTTGACAAAAATGAACAAAACATGTTTATCCCCAAAAAAACACGGCAAATTCGCCACAGAAAAATTAAAGACATAGCAAAATTAACAAATTATTTCCCCCTATAAATCATGGAAAATTTTCCGTGGGAATAACAATGTTAAGCCTAAATTGCCATCACAAACGGATTCGGAATGTTGCCCACATCCATAAACAATTAGATTCGCGAAAAAGGTAGGCTCCATATTTGTACTTATATGTTGGCCTTGTTTGTCATTGACTACAATGGTTCTTTCCCAATAATAAAAATTTACAACTATAATTTGGGCGGGCAATTAGTCGCATTGCGACTTACAATGATAAAATATCTAATACATTGTTTCAAGACCCATGCATCCATCAGACGGCCAGTGAGGCGTTCACACATGTTTGTTATAAATCTGATGTCGGATAATTAATGTTTATGTTTTAAAAAATGTGGCAACGGTCATGGACACCATCAGCGCCCACGCAAAAATAAACGGACACCTTTGGTGTTCTCTTCTAGAGGTTTGTCTCGGCCACGTTTGTACTATGGAGCAGACAACATGGTTGTATCTTGTATGCCTCGTCCTGGAGTGTGTGGGGTTTGGGTTCTCCGACTCGGTCTGGCCGGAACTAGGGCGTTCTACAGCCCCTCTTTGTTGTTTTTCTTTCTCCAGAGCGATGATTTGCTATGTCGACCGTGGTTGACGATGTCTTCTAGTCTACATCAACGACTTCACGGCCACTAATTCAGAAGCTTCTAGGTTTAAACAAATTTGTTTCGCCGAGAAGGACGCCTAGACTTGGCAACGAGGTTTGCTCATGATGCGCTGCCAGCAGATGCAGGAGGAAGAAGACTTCGGCACCCTTCAGGATTTTGATGTATTTTTTAATTTCTGTAAGAACATTTTTATAAGGGACTGCTACATAATATATGACAATTAGTCTTTTCGCAAACAAATAATAACAAATGGACACCATAAGTGCATAAATTAGCACACTGGTGACAATTGTACATTGACTACACTCATTGTTGTGTTTCATATTTTTGAATTTATAACCTTTGCAAAATTTATTTTCGATGGGCAGCACCAAATGCTACCCAAAGCAGAATGGTATCTGCCAAAACATGGGGAAGTAAAAACACCAAACAACCGAAACTTGGCAACAGATGCCAAGAACATTTACCAAACATATTTGAATTTTTTAACATTTACAAAACATATTTTTGACGAGCAGCAGCAAATGTCATCCGGAGCAGAATTTGATATCTGCCAAAAAAGTGGCTTATATCAAACAAACAGGTGAAACTTGTGACTTGTGAGGCCATTTTCTGTCTGTCCGGCACGTCGAATAGATCGGTCAGTGCAATATACATATGTGCCTGATAAAACGTCAAGCAGCCGGAACTTGGCGACAGATGCCGAGAAAATCATCCAAGGGTGCGTGATCGCCGGTGCCTTCATCTCTCCATGCGTACAGCAGTTCTTTCCCCCTAAACACAAACATCCCACCCTGCAGAAACCAACACCAGCAAACACGCGACCAATCAATTAGGATCAAACTTCTTCAGGATAACGAATGGAGATACAGAGGACCGACGGATTCAGTTCAACCTGCTGCATGATGCCCGTCAGGTCTGCCGGTGTGCCTTTGAGCTTGTAGTTCTTGGTGGCCTCCTTGATGGAGTCGAGCCTCGAGTATATTTTAGACTTCATCATGCGTAGGGATCAACATTTTAGTGGCTTTTGAATGAACAGTTGCATGATCAGAATTCTGAAGGGAAATATGCAGTGATGGTGCTTACACTGGCTGGACTAAAGAGTGTGCGGCCTAATCCGTGGTACAGGCCCAAGACATCGTAAGCCTGAAAAGATGAGTTCACCGTCAGTCAATCAGTCATTTGATGTTGAAGAACGGATTAATGGATTGAATTGTCACCTTGCGCTCGGGATCGGCGTACAAGCTATCCACAGGAAATGGCAGCTGCAATGCAAATCATCCCAGAGATCAGTCAGCTCCATGCATGCTCAAAAAAGAAGCAGAACAATTGCAAACTGACATTGGGATGGTCTGATCAAACTGAATCTCATCAAGACGACCACTTATTCCAGCATTTTGAAGATTGCACGGTGCTAACACCAACCAGGAAACACGAACTCAACACAGCCTTACCCCGTCGGCGAGAATGCGTGCCTTGTCAGATGTGCCGACGCCGATGGCGATCAGTTTAGCCCCCGCGGACTCGAACTTCGGCATGGATTTCTTCAGATCAGAGGCCAGCTCCCAGCTGTTAGACATGGCAGACAGCAAAGCTTAGCAGCCGGCCAGCAAGCGAGAAACGCGGTGAGCATTGCACCGCCGATACGTCTCGATTTCCTCACCAGCAGAAGCATCCGAAATGCCTCAGCAGCGCGACCACCCCCTGCTCGCAGAAATAACACTACTTGACTTGATCGATTACCAATTCACCATGTAGTAAAACTGCACGATGCCGCGTTTGGGTGAACTCGGGAGTTGGATACCTCGGACGGGTCCCACAGGTCCCTGAGCGGCACGACGTCGCCGGTGCCAGCGGCGAAGACGGAGACGCCGCCGAGGGAGTCCCACGCGGCGGTGCCGGCTTCGGGCGGCGAAGCCCCTGCCGCGGCAGAGACGGCCGATGAACGGCGACAAAGACGGCGCGCGTCCGGGAGGGTGGCGCCGGCGCCTTGGACGGACACGCGGCGGTGGAACGACGGCCGAGGAGCGGAGGTGTGGAGGACGCGAGGGAGGCAGAGCGAGACGGCCGTCGCCATGGAGATGGCCGGACGGGGCACGCGTACCAACACGATGGCTCGACCACGACGCGCGCAAACTACAGGTAGCCGGATACCGAGTGGCCGCTAGTGCGTGAATTACAAACTCCTGGTCCCGAAAGTTGGAAAGAAGAGATACAACAGGACAAGAATTATGCCTATGGGTTGAAGCAAAACAACAAACTTCAGGTTGAACATGTTGATGTAAAACCTGTTGAGCTACATTATGTGCTATGCCATTTATTTCTCTGAAAATATGAAAGACTTGAGGTTGCAGATTGTTAGCATGCTTAAAGAAAGTAGCCAAAGGCTTCCTAATGCACCAAGGAGTGGTAGATTCTACTATCCTTCCAATAGCAGCCACCGACAATAATGAGAGACAATCTATGAGAAATGTTGGTCGAAGAATATTGAGCTTACTAGCCATTTGAGCAGCAAAAGAGAGAGCCAGAGCTTCAGCATGTAGAGGAGAAGTAGTAGGAGGAGCAGAAGCTTGTATCTACACATTCACTTGATCTTGAGGCAAGGAAATATAAATACCCACTCCCGTTGCAACTTTTCCTTATTGTAAACCAGGTAATTTCCGAGATCTGAAAGCTGCATCCGAGTAAATTTTGGGGCCCGAAACAAGCAAATCAGACCGGAGAGTTCATCCCGGCATAGGATGTTGATCAAGAGGAAGTTGTACTTGTGGCATCACCTGCATCTGAGACAAGTGAGGTAAATCAATATAAGTATCAGAAGACAAAGCTTTAGCAGCAAGGTGCACATGACGAGGATGAGCCTTATTCCTATCAAAGAGATAATCATTTCTAGCCTTCCAAAGACACCACAAAAAGTTTAGAATGTTTGAAATAGAACCGTATTGATGTCCCATGCGAAGAAAGGCAATGAGAATGGAATGCATAGTAGAATGGCCTTGGATTAGAACATCCAACCTAATGAACCACGGAGAAGCAAACCAAGAAGCTCGTGCAAAAGGACATAGGAAAAATAAATGGAACTCATCCTCTTGAATGCCACACCTACAACAGTTCGGAGAGATATGATTAGAGAAACGGCTTACCCGCAAACCTGTAGGCAAAGCTCTCCTAAGAAGCCTCCATGCAAAAGTTTGCACCCTAGGAAGGAGCTGCTTTTGTTTCCAGACCAGTTTGAGAAGGTCTTTGAGCTCCGGAGATAATACAGAAGGCGCATCTCTAGGATTTGTATGAATTTCCTGCAAACAAAGCTTATAAGCAGATTTGGAAGAACAAGTTCCATTAGGTGTGAGATTCCAACAAAGTAAATCTGGGCCATCATCATCAATGATATCAGTTTGAACAATGACTGAAGCCATAGGTTGCCGAAAAAGTAAATGTATTAAACCATTATTCCAAACTTTTTGCCGAGGGAGCCAAAGATCCCTAACTAAAGAAGGATAAATAAAACCTGGTTGCTGAATATTAAGATAGTCATTGATACGTCTCCAACGCATCTATAATTTTTTATTGTTCCATGCTATATTATATTCTGTTTTGGACATTATTGGGCTTTATTATACACTTTTATATTATTTTTGGGACTAACCTATTAACTGGAGGCCCATCCCATAATTATTAAACGGAGTCCAAATGGAGTCCAAACGGAATGAAACCATCGAGACCGTGATTTTCGGAACGAACGTGAGCCAGAGGACTTGGACCCTACGTCAAGAAAGCAACCAGGAAGGCACGAGGTAGGGGTGCGCCTACCCCCCCAGGCACGCCCTCCACCCTCATGGGGCCCATGTTGCTCCACCGACGCACTTCTTCCTCCTATATATACCTACGTACCCCCAAACTACCAGATACGAAGCCAAAACCCTAATTCCACCGCCGCAACCTTCTGTACCCGTGAGATCCCATCTTGGGGCCTTTTCTGGAGCTCCGCCAGAGGGGGCATCGATCACGAAGGGCTTCTACATCAACACCATAGCCTCTCCGATGATGTGTGAGTAGTTTACTTCAGACCTTCGGGTCCATAGTTATTAGCTAGATGGCTTCTTCTATCTTTTTGGATCTCAATACAATGTTCTCCCCCTCTCTTGTGGAGATCTATTCGATGTAATCTTCTTTTGCGGTGTGTTTGTTGAGACCGATGAATTGTGGGTTTAAGATCAAGTTTATCTTTGAACAATATTTGAATTTTCTCTGAATTCTTTTATGTATGATTGGTTATCTTTGCAAGCCTCTTCGAATTATCAGTTTGGTTTGGCCTACTAGATTGATCTTTCTTGCAATGGGAGAAGTGCTTAGTTTTGGGTTCAATCTTGCGGTGTCCTTTCCCAGTGACAGTAGGGGCAGCAAGGCACGTATTGTATTGTTGCCATCGAGGATAACAAGATGGCACTACTAGGAAAAATGTTATACACAGAATCTTAGCAACAGCACGGTTTAAAAACAGGCGCTACTGCTAGTAGCGAGCTTAAAGGAACCGCGCTGCTAATAACTAGATAGGAGTAGTGCTCTAGGTGAAACAAGCGCTACTACTATAATTGCCACGGATTTGCCCCCATGCTAGATATAGTAGTAGCGCCCTTCCCTGGACGCGCTGCTGCTAAAGTACTTAGTAGCAGCGTGTTTCTGCAAAACTCGATGCTGCTAAGTGTTGCACCTAATTAAGTTTAATCCCATACTGCTAAGCGAACAAGGTGTTTACCACCTTAAATATGTTGACTATTTAGATTCTACAAAAAATGATCAATGATGACCTACGTATATTTTTGATGCGTGCTTAGACTTAGTAGTAACGCGCTATAGCTACTTTAGCTATAGCGCGTTTCCTGAAGTGCGCTACTGCTAGTTCGACTTAACCACCCGCTCGCTCAAAAATTCGTTAAGTCCTCCTTCCCCCCACTGTTCCCCTACTCCTCTGTCGTCGCCGCCCGAGCCCGAGCCTGCCCTCACCGCCGCCGCCCGAGGCCGCCATCAACCTCACCGCCGCCGCTCTCGACCTCATCATCGCCGCCGCCTCCCCCACCCCTCCGCTCTCGACCTCACCGCCGCTCTCGACCTCACCGTCGTCGCCGCCTCCCCCAACCCCGCCGCCACCTCCCGATACCGAGCCCGCCCTCGCCGCCCCTACCTCTCCATCGCCGAGCACC
>NC_041386.1:565255766-565302380 GCF_002162155.2 Triticum dicoccoides
ACTAGATGTTTTTTAGTAGTAGTAGATGTTAATTTAGGGTTCATAGATAATGACTTTTAGCAGTAGTAGATGTTAATTAGTAGTAGTGATGGTACTAGTTAACTATTGTATAATGTAGTTTATTTTTACTGTTTTTAGTAAGTGTTCAAAATAATTAGTAAGTAAATTAATAAACTAGTTGAACTACTTTAGTTGTAGTTGAACTAGTTTAGTAAGTAAATTAATAAACTAGTTGAACTAGTTGAATTAATAGAACTAATGTATTTTTAGTAAGATAATTAATATAACTAGTTGAACTACTTTATTTTTAGAAAGAACTAGTTTTTTTTCTATTTATAGTAAGTTTATATTTAGTAAGAACTAGTTGAATTAATAAAACTAGTTCAACATGTCATATTTGTTGTTATTTTTTTGTTTAAGCAATTATTCGGGATGTATTAGTGATAACTTATACGGTTTTTGCTTTTGCAGAAATCAAGGAGCCCCTCCATCATCTTCGTCGTCGTTCCCGTCACCGACCCCCTCCGACATCAAGGTGAGACCAGCCAAATATCCATGTATATCTTGTGTTGCTCAAATAGGATATGTGGTTGCCCAAGTGGCCGTTCATGTTCAGTTTACACCTCCGAGTGGCCTATGGTTTGCCGGAGTGTTGATTAATTTCCGTTCCGGCAAATTTTAGGCGCTCGATATGTCCTTTTTTAGCAAAGGTCATGCCGGATTTTTCCATGAATTCTGACATGACTTGTGCTAGAATATGTAGGAAATATCAAGTGGCCTGGATTTTCTTGAAAAATAATGATCTAATTTAGGTTTTTTAGTACATATATTTAATTGTACAAGTTTAATCTTTGAATTATGAACGTAGGAAATGTCGTACTCGGACGAGGACAGTCTCCCGGGGGAGTGCAGCTGGTGCCATGACGATCGAGGTATGTGCGACAGGTTCGTTGAGCTGGACGAAGATCAGCGCTTCAGCATTAGGCTCGAGGAGACCTTCGGTGTTGAAACGGTATGCAACAACGGCAAGTGTTTTTTTTGTAATTAAGCATGACTTCAACTATTTCGACGTCTAATTTTCATCTTTTACAATTCGACTAGCTTATCCCATGCCATGCAAGACGCTATGTCTTGGAGAGGATGGGTTTTGAAGACCATGAAAATTTTTAAACAAAGAAAATACACCTAAGGACCCATCATGATATCGATTTTGAAGTAAATCTATACAATTCTCAGAGCGTAACCCATTTTGGTTGCCAAAATTGGGAAGCACTTTGCAAAATGTATGGTTTTTATGAGGGTATGATTGTCACCATGGATCTCGGTGATCCTGACATCGAGCAAGACAATATGGACATTTGGGTCCTTGTTGATACGCTTCTGATTCTACCGCAATGTGAGTTTCTCAAACATAGTTATTAACTAATTTATATTGTTTATTTCAAAATAGTTGACAACTTATTTCCATTGATAGCTTATTTTGAATCTTCAAAGAATGTGCAGAAGATGGTAGACAAAACCCACTACACTGATGGCTCCGAATTAACTTATAAGGAGAAAAGTCATCTGATTGCTTATTGTACTTATCTTGAGAATTACAATACCTATTATCAAACTCCTCCAAATTATGGTGAATACATGCCACTAGTGCACGTGTTGAACCACGGTAACTTCTATGGAGATATCCTGGTAAGATTTTTTACTATTACGACATCCGTGCATCTTTTGCATACTTCTAAAACTAGTACATCATTGCTAACTACGAAGTTATTACTATGTTTTTCAACAGAAAATACCAATGGATTGTGTGCCTCATCTGATGTATCAGAATGGTCCCCTTGCAGTTCTGAACATACAGCCAGGTCAATCTAAGGAGCTCACCTGTGCATATCAGATTTCTAAAACCGGTGAACACATGCTAATCAAAGAATGGAAAAAATGTTTGGACATTCACAAGGAGGTTCTTGGAAGTAACATTAAGCGAAAGGCAAGAATTGGAGACAGGATAATCTCCATTCTCCATAATGGAGAGTCATGGGCTATCTTGTTTTTTGCTATTTTACCTTAGAGAATATAGTAGGTCCTAAGAGAATGTAGTAGGTCCTATGAGGTACAATATGTTTATTATGTGATACAATGTGTTAGAGTTGATGATGAGGAGTACTTGTGATTACGACTAGTGACCAATTTTCTATGTGATGTCTCATTGATGAAAACGATGATATTGAGGAGGTGTTATATGATAATGATGTATTATGATGATAAGTTGTTAATGATATGATGATGATGATATTTATTATATCATTGGGTGAAAGAACCGCGGATTAGTTTTAAGTGGATGTCCATCCACTTGAAACTAGTCCATGGTTCTTTCACCCCGTGATGTAATAACTCATTATGATGTAAAAATAATTTCTAAATTCCTGTTGTATGAAAACTTGTGTAAAGGTGTACGAATACAACATGAAATAAAAAAGAAATAAAATATGAAATAATAGTAGCAGCGCGGACAGGGAGAAGCGCTACTACTAATTACCAGTAGTGCTCCTCCGGGAAGTCGCTACTACTAAGTTGATTTAGCAGTAGTGTGGGCGGAGGCACGCTACTGCTATATGTTAGCTGTAGCGCCTTACCAGTAGTGCATCGCCCCGCGCTACTGATAGGACTAAAACCTGCGCTGCTGCTAGGCTTTTCCCTAGTAGTGTGGGGTTTATATCATATTGCATGAGTTTATCCCTCTACATCATGTCATCTTACTTAAAGTGTTACTCTGTTCTTTTGAACTTAATACTCTAGATGCATGCTGGATAGCGGTCGATGTGTGGAGTAATAGTAGTAGATGCAGGCAGGAGTCGGTCTACTTGTCTTGGACGTGATGCCTATATACATGATCATACCTAGATATTCTCATAACTATGCTCAATTCTGTCAATTGCTCAACAATAATTTGTTTACCCACTGTAATACTTATGCTCTCGAGAGAAGCCACTAGTGAAACCCATGGCCCCGGGTCTATTTTCCATCATATTAATCTCCCATCAACAAGCTATTTCTTTTTTGCTGTTTTTATTTTGTTTTATTTACTTTGCATCTTTATCATAAAAATACCAAAAATATTATCTTATCATATCTATCAGATCTCACTTTCGTAAGTGACCGTGAAGGGATTGACAACCCCTTTATTGCGTTGGTTGTGAGGATTTTATTTGTTTGTGTAGGTGCGATGGACTCGTGCGTGGCCTCCTACTGGATTGATACCTTGGTTCTCAAAAAGTAAGGGAAATACTTATGCTACTTTGTTGCATCACCCTTTCCTCTTCAAGGGAAAACCAATGCACTGCTCAAGAGGTAGCAAGAAGGATTTCTGGCGCTGTTGCCAGGGAGTCTGCGCAAAAGTCAACATACCAAGTACCCATCACAAACCCTTATCTCCCGCATTACATTATTTTTCATTTGCCTCTCGTTTCCCTCTCCCCCACTTCACCCTTGCCGTTTTATTTGCCCTCTCTCTCCGTCCTCCTTCTCTTTCCCTATTTGCCTCTTTTTGCCCGTTTCTTGTTTGCTTGTGTGTTGGATTGCTTGCCTGTCACAATGGCTCAAGATAATACCAAATTGTGTGACTTTACTAATACCAACAACAATGGTTTTATTAGCACTCCAATTTCTCCTCTTACCGATGATGAATCTTGTGAAATTAATGCTGCTTTGCTAAATCTTGTCACGAAAGATCCATTTTCCGGCCTTCCTAGTGAAGATACCACTACCCATCTAAACAATTTTGTTGATTTGTGTGATATGCAAAAGAAGAAAGATGTGGATAATGATATTGTTAAATTGAAGCTATTCACGTTTTCTCTAAGAGATCGTGCTAAAGCTTGGTTTTCGTCTTTGCCTAAAAATAGTATTGATTCATGGAATAAGTGCAAGGATGCTTTTATCTCTAAGTATTTTCCTCCCGCTAAGATCATCTCTCTTAGAAACGATATTATGAATTTTAAGCAACTTGATCATGAACATGTTGAACAATCTTGGGAGAGGATGAAATTAATGATACGTAATTGCCCTACACATGGTTTGAATCGTTGGATGATTATACAAAACTTTTATGCCGGATTGAATTTTGCTTCTAGAAATCTTTTAGATTCGGACGTGGGAGGCACTTTTATGGAAATCACTTTAGGAGAATCTACTAAACTCCTAGATAACATTATGATTAATTATTCTCAATGGCACACTGAAAGAACTACTAATAAAAAAGTGCATGCAATTGAAGAGATTAATGTTTTGAGTGGAAAGATGGATGAACTTATGAAATTGTTTGCTAATAAGAGTGCTCCTACTGATCCTAATGATATGCCTTTGTCTACTTTGAGTGAGAATATAATGAATCTATGGATGTGAATTTTGTTGGTAGGAACAATTTTGGTAATAACGCGTATAGAGGAAACTTTAATCATAGGCCGTATCCTAGTAATTCCTCTAATAATTATGGTAATTCCTACAACAATTCTTATGGAAATTTTAATAATATGCCCTCTGAATTTGAGACTAGTGTTAAGGAGTTTATGAATTCGCAAAAGAATTTTAATGCTTTGCTTGAAGAAAAATTGCTTAAAGTTGATGAATTGGCTAGGAACGTTGATAGAATTTCTCTTGATGTTGATTCTTTGAAACTTAGATCTGTTCCACCTAAGCATGATATCAATGAGTCTCTCAAAGTCATGATAATTTCCATTGATGAGTGCAAAAAAAAGAACTGCTAGGATGCGTGCTAAGAAAGATTGTTTTGTGAAAGCGTGTTCTTCTAGTTTCTATGAAAATAAAGATGAAGAACTAAAAGTTATTGATGTATCCCCTATTAAATCTTGGTTTTGCAATATGAATCTTGATAATGATGGGACTGAATATGATCCACCTTTACCTAGAAGGCGTTCCAAAAATTCGGAGTCTTTAGATCTTGATGCTAAAATTGTTAAAAGTGGGATTGAAGAGGTCAAAACTTTAAATATCAATGAACCCACTATTTTGGATTTCAAGGAATTTAATCATGATAATTGCTCTTTGATAGATTGTATTTCCTTGTTGCAATCTGTGCTAAATTCTCCTCATGCTTATAGTCAAAATAAAGCTTTTACTAAACATATCGTTGATGCTTTGATGCAATCTTATGAAGAAAAACTTGAGTTGGAAGTTTCTATCCCTAGAAAACTTTATGATGAGTGGGAACCTACAATAAAAAATAAAATTAAAGATCATGAGTACTATGCTTTGTGTGATTTGGGTGCTAGTGTTTCCATGATTCCAAAGACTTTGTGTGATTTGCTAGGTTTCCGTGATTTTGATGATTGCTCTTTAAACTTGCACCTTGCGGATTCCACTATTAAGAAACCTATGGGAAGAATTAATGATTTCTTATTGTTTCAAATAGGAATTATGTGCCCGTAGATTTTATTGTTCTTGATATAGATTGCAATCCTTCATGTCATATTATTCTTGGTAGACCTTTCCTTAGAACGATTGGTGCAATTATTGATATGAAGGAAGGGAATATTAGATTCCAATTTCCGTTAAGGAAATGCATGGAACACTTCCCTAGAAAGAAAATAAAATTACCTTATGAATCTATTATGAGAGCCACTTATGGATTGCCAACCAAAGATGGCAATACCTAGATCTATCTTCGCTTTTATGCCTAGCTAGGGGCGTTAAATGATAGCACTTGTTGGGAGGCAACCCAATTTTATTTTTATTCCTTGCTTTTTGCTCCTGTTTAGTAATAAATAATTTATCTAGCCTCTGTTTTGGTTGTGTTCTTTGTTTTTAATTAGTGTTTGTGCCAAGTAGAACCGTTGGGAAGACTTGGGGAAAGTCTTTTTAATCTTGTTGTAAAAAACAGAAACTCTAGCGCTCACGAGAAGTGCTGCCATTTTTATTTTGAAGGTGATATTTAGTTAATTCTTTTTGCATATGATTAATAGATAAATTACTCACGTCCATAAAGTTATTTTAGAATTTTTGGGGTTCCAGAACTTACGTTAGCTACAGATTACTACAGATTGTTCTGTTTTTGACAAATTCTGTTTTTCGTGTGTTGTTTGCTTATTTTGATGAATCTATGGCTAGTAAAATAGTTTATTAACCATAGAAGAGTTGGAATACAGTATGTTTAACACCAATATAAATAAAGAATTAGTTCATTACAGTACCTTGAAGTGGTGTTTTGTCTTCTTTCGCTAACGGAGCTCACAAGATTTTCTACTTTAAGTTTTGTGTTGTGAAGTTTTCAAGTTTTGGGTAAAAGATTTGATGGATTATGGAACAAGGAGTGGCAAGAGCCTAAGCTTGGGGATGCCCATGTAACCCCAAGATAATCACCTAAAATCCAAAGCTTGGGATGCCCCGGAAGGCATCCCCTCTTTCGTCTACTTCCATCGGTAACTTTACTTGCAGCTATATTTTTATTCACCACATGATATGTGTTTTGCTTGGAGCGTCTTGTATTATTTGAATCTTTTCTTTTTAGTTTACCACAATCATACTTGCCATACACACCATTTTAGAGAGACTCACATGATTTGAAAATTGTTAGAATACTCTATGTGCTTCACTTATATCTTTTGAGTTATATAGTTTTTGCTCTAGTGCTTCACTTATATCTTTTAGAGCACGGTGGTGGATTTTTTTATAGAAACAATTGTTCTCTCATGCTTCACTTAGATTATTTTGAGAGTCCTACAAAACAGCATGGTAATTTGCTTTAATTATGATAGGCATTCAAGATTAGTAAAAAAATCTTATGAGTGTGTTGAATACTATGAGAAGTTTGATACTTGATAATTGTTTTGAGATATGGAGATGGTGATATGAGAGTCATGCTAGTTGAGTAGTTGTGAATTTGAGAAATGCTTGTGTTGAAGTTTGTGATTCCCATAGCATGCGCGTATGGTGAACCGTTATGTGATGAAGTCGGAGCATGATTTATTTATTGATTGTCTTCCTTATGAGTGGCGGTCGGGGACGAGCGATGGTCTTTTCCTACCAATCTATCCGCCTAGGAGCATGCGTGTAATACTTTGTTTTGATAACTTGTAGATTTTTGCAATAAGTATATGAGTTCTTTATGACTAATGTTGAGTCCATGGATTATACGCACTTTCTTCCTTCCACCATTGCTAGCCTCTCTAATACCGCGCACTTTTCGCCGGTATCATACACCCACCATATACGTTCCTCAAAACAGCCACCATACCTACCTATTATGGCATTTCCATAGCCATTCCGAGATATATTGCCATGCAACTTTCCACCGTTCCGTTTACTATGACACGCTCCATCATTGTCATATTGCTTTGCATGATCATGTAGTTGACATTGTATTTGTGGCAAAGCCACCGTTCATAATTCTTTCACACATGTCACTCTTGATTCATTGCATATCCCGGTATACTGCCGGAGGTACTCACATAGAGTCATATCTTGTTCTAAGTATCAAGTTGTAATTGTTGAGTTGTACGTAAATAAAAGTG
Source organism: Triticum dicoccoides (assembly GCF_002162155.2). Taxonomy (NCBI): domain Eukaryota; kingdom Viridiplantae; phylum Streptophyta; class Magnoliopsida; order Poales; family Poaceae; genus Triticum; species Triticum dicoccoides. The sequence goes on from NC_041386.1 coordinate 565,263,293, forward strand.
TGATGATCATCATTTTTAGAGCATTGTCCCAAGTGAGGAAAGGATGATGGAGACTATGATTCCCCCACAAGTCGGGATGAGACTCCGACTAAAAAAAGAGGCCATAAAAAAGGCCCAAATGAAAAAATGAGAGAAAAAGAGAGAAGGGACAATGCTACTATCCTTTTACCACACTTGTGCTTCAAAGTAGCACCATGATCTTCATGATAGAGAGTCTCCTATGTTATCACTTTCATATACTAGTGGGAATCTTTAATTATAGAACTTGGCTTGTATATTCCAATGATGGGCTTCCTCAAAATGCCCTAGGTCTTCATGAGCAAGCGAGTTGGATGCACACCCACTTAGTTCTTTTTGTTGAGCTTTCATATACTTATAGCTCTAGTGCATCCGTTGCATGGCAATCCCTACTCACTCACATTGATATCTATTAATGGGCATCTCCATAGCCCGTTGATACGCCTAGTTGATGTGAGACTATATTCTCCTTTTTTTCTTCTCCACAACCACCATTCTATTCCACATATAGTGCTATGTCCATGGCTCACGCTCATGTATTGCGTGAAGATTGAAAAGGTTTGAGAACACCAAAAGTATGAAACAATTGCTTGGCTTGTCATCGGGGTCGTGCATGATTTAAATACTTTGTGTGGTGAAGATAGAGCATAGCCAGACTATATGATTTTCTAGGGCTAACTTTCTTTGGCCATGTTATTTTGAGAAGACATAATTGCTTAGTTAGTATGCTTGAATTATTATTATTTTTATGTCAATATTAAACTTTTGTATTGAATCTTTCGGTTCTGAATATTCATACCACAATTAAGAGAATTACATTGAAATTATGCCAAGTAGCATTCCACATCAAAAATTCTGGTTTTTATCATTTACCTACTCGAGGACGAGCATGAATTAAGCTTGGGGATGCTTGATACGTCTCCAATGTATCTATAATTTTTTATTGTTCCATGCTATATTATATTATGTTTTGGACATTATTGGGCTTTATTATACACTTTTATATTATTTTTGGGACTAACCTATTAACCGGAGGCCCAACCCAAAATTGTTGTTTTTTGCCTATTTCAGAGTTTTGTAGAAAAAGAATATCAAATAGAGTCCAAAGGGAATGAAACCTTCGGGAACGTGATTTTTGGAACGAACATGATCCAGAGGACTTGGACCCTACATCAAGAAAGCAACCAGGAAGGCACGAGGTAGGGGGCGCGCCTACCCCCCAGACGCGCCCTCCACCATCGTGGGGCCCACGTTGCTCCACCGACGTACTTCTTCCTCCTATATATACCAACATACCCCCAAACTACCAGATACGGAGCCAAAACCCTAATTCCACCGCCGCAACCTTCTGTAACCGTGAGATCCCATCTTGGGGCCTTTTCCGGAGCTCCACCGGAGGGGGCATCAATCACGGAGGGCTTCTACATCAACACCATAGCCTCTCCGATGATGTGTGAGTAGTTTACTTTAGACCTTCGGGTCCATAGTTATTAGCTAGATGGCTTCTTCTCTCTTTTTGGATCTCAATACAATGTTCTCCCCCTCTCTTGTGGAGATCTATTCGATGTAATCTTCTTTTGCGGTGTGTTTGTTGAGACCGATGAATTGTGGGTTTATGATCAAGTTTATCTTTGAACAATATTTGAATCTTCTCTGAATTCTTTTATGTATGATTGGTTATCTTTGCAAGTCTCTTCGAATTATCAGTTTGGTTTGGCCTACTAGATTGATCTTTCTTGCAATGGGAGAAGTGCTTAGCTTTGGGTTCAATCTTGCAGTGTCCTTTCCCAGTGATAGTAGGGGCAGCAAGGCACGTATTGTATTGTTGCCATCAAGGATAACAAGATGGGGTTTATATCATAATGCATGAGTTTATCCCTCTATATCATGTCATCTTACTTAAAGCGTTACTCTGTTCTGTTGAACTTAATACTCTAGATGCATGCTGGATAGCGGTCGATGTGTGGAGTAATAGTAGTAGATGCAGGCAGGAGTCGGTCTACTTGTCTCGGACGTGATGCCTATATACATGATCATACCTAGATATTCTCATAACTATGCTCAATTCTGTCAATTGCTCAATAGTAATTTGTTTACCCACCATAATACTTATGCTCTCGAGAGAAGCCACTAGTGAAACCTATGGCCCCCGGGTCTATTTTCCATCATATTAATCTCCCATCAACAAGCTATTTCTTTTGCCATTTTTATTTTGCTTTATTTACTTTGCATCTTTATCATAAAAATACCAAAAATATTATCTTATCATATCTATCAGATCTCACTTTCGTAAGTGACCATGAAGGGATTGACAACCCCTTTATTGTGTTGGTTGCGAGGATTTTATTTGTTTGTGTAGGTGCGAGGGACTCGTGCGTGGCCTCCTACTGGATTGATACCTTGGTTCTGAAAAACTGAGGGGAATACTTATGCTACTTTGCTCCATCACCCTTTCCTCTTCAAGGAAAAACCAACGCAGTGCTCAAGAGGTAGCAGTCATGAATGCTAGTCCAAAGAGTACACCAAGGAGAACTCCAGATTGAGATATTACCTTGAGTCAATTGATAAAAAGAATGAGCTTTTAACTTAGGCATCATTTTCAGAACAGAGGTCCAGAAAGCAGATTTGGGAGAGGAAGGAGTAGCTGTCCAAATAGAAGTTATGGAAATATTTAGCCCGAAGGACCAAATATAGCAGAGAGGTAGGGGATTTAGCAATTCTCCAAACAGCCACAAGAATAAGACTTTCATTAATCGCTTTCAAATTCCTTATACCTAGTCCACCTTCTACTTTAGAATTGCAAATATCTTTCCATGCTCGAAGACAAAGACTCCTTCTTGAATCATTTTCCCTGACACCTGTCCACCAAAAATTCCTAATGACAGCAGTGAGCTTAGCAAGAAACTTCTTAGTGAACAAAATGTTAGTCATATAATTGTGACGCCCCGAGACCGATGCGCCAGGTGTCTCCCAGTTATTCGCCGTCTTTGCCATGTCGTTTTCTTGCGTGTTGCATCTTGTCATGTCATCATCCGCATTGCATCTGCATGTTTTCGAAACTTGCATTCGTCTGGGTCTCCCAGTTCCTTCTGTTGTCCATTCTGAGCCCTTACACACGTGCATGCGCCCGTGGCATGTCCGAAATAGTATTTTATAAGTGGTCGGGGAATGTTCCCGGAATGGGTTGAGAGTTGGTGTGCGGTCTTGTTATGTTGTAGGTAGGCCGCCTGCCAAGTTTCATCGCATTCGGAGTTCGTCTGATGCCCCAACGGATATCTATAGCGGCATTATAGTCGGTCAAACGTCAGACGAAAATGGTTGCCGGGCTTTCCCTCTCTTTCCTCCCTAGACCGTATACACCGTCCACTACCTACCACCAGGCCCTATTTAACCTCTCTCATCAGCCTGCGGCCTGCCGCCCTCCCCTCGCGCGCGTCCGAAATTTTGTCCCGAACCTGACCCGGGCAGTCGTCACCATCGGGTCCAGATTATCCCCTAACATCCCTAAAACATCACCGTTTTATTATTTGGACTCCCTACCTATTTTTTTCTCGACCGTCCGATTTCGATCGGAGGGACAAGGTAGCCCCTTCTCAAATCCATATGCTATAAATATCAGTCCAAAACCCTAGATTTTAGGAGAGTTGTCCCATCTTCCAAATCCTCCTAGTCGCCGTCGCCAGTCCTCTCCACCTCGGGATTGCCCCCGATCCAAACCCACCAATCACCCACAGCTTCCAGATCCGCCGCCACCAACCTTCTCCTAGTCTTTCGAGCTAGCCACCCGGTGCTCAGCGCCGCCTCCCTCTTCTGCTCGAACACGCCTGCTCGAGGAGGAGCCCCCGCTCACTCCTGGATCGACCCAGCCGCCGCGCATGTGACCCGCCGACCACCACCCGGGCCAGCCCGGCTACCAGAGGGCCACCTCACCCTCGTCGGTCCTCTCTTTCTTTCTCCCTCCTTTTCTTTCTTTGCGGTCTCCCTCCTCTCATCTCTCGGCCTCTGTCGCTGTTTGAGCAGGAGCACCGCCGCCCATCTTCGTCTCCACCACAGGAGCATGCCCCGCCATGGCCACCTCATTCGGGAGCAAGCTCGCTGGTGTCCTCCTCATCCTAGCACCGTCCCATCCCCATGAGCCCGTTGTGCGCTTGCCTGAGGCCCCGAGCAGGAGAGCTCGGCCTCGCCTCCTCGCATCGTCGCTCTGCTCCGAGCGTAGACCGCGCAGCCGCCACTGCCCGTCCATGGACAGCCACCCAGCAGCTCCGCATCGAGCTCTCCGCCCAGATCCGATCCTCCTTCCCCCGTCCGCGTCGCCGGGATCGCGCAAAGTCCACCATCGTCATCTTCTTCTCGGGAACGAGCTCGACACCTGCGTCATGTGGTGCCTCCTCGATCGAGCGCCGCCCTGCGTTGACTGCGCGCCTCCTGCCTCCCGCACGCAGTAGGCGGACCCCCGCATCCGGCCAAGCTCTGCTCGCTGCCGGCCATCATCGAGAGACGCCAGCGCCAAGTCCCGCTCCCTGCATCCTCTACATCGCAGCCGCGGTGAGACCTCTGCTTCTTCTGCGTTGACCGCGCCTCCCCCACCTGCCCGTTCAATCCAGACGCCTCGCCTCGAGCGGCCTCCTCTGCGTGTGGCCCGCAAGTCGCGTGGCCCAGCGCCTCCTCCCTCGTCTCGATCTAGGACTGGCCCAGCTCCAACGCGTGCGAGACCCAACAACCGGCCTGCCTCCTATGCGCCGTGGGCCGCACCAGCCGGCCCAGCTGTTGAAAGACCGTGGATGTTGCCTAGAGGGGGGGGGTGAATAGGCGCTTTAAAATAATTACGGTTTAGGCTCGAACAAATGCGAAATAGGCCTAGCGGTTAATTTGCCAAGCACAAAACCTAAAACAACTAGGCTCACCTATGTGCACCAACAACTTATGCTAAGCAAGACAAGCAACTATGTGATAGCAAGATATATGACAAAGAACAATATAGCTATCTCCAAGTAAAGTGCATAAGTAAAGGGCTTGGGTCAGAGATAACCGAGACACGCGGAGACGATGATGTATCCCAAAGTTCACACCCTTGCGGATGCTAATCTCCGTTTGGAGCGGTGTGGAGGCACAATGCTCCCCAAGAAGCCACTAGGGCCACCGTAATCTCCTCACGCCCTCGCACAATGCAAGATGTCGTGATTCCACTAAGGGACCCTTGAGGGCGGTCACCGAACCCGTACAAATGGCAACACTTGGGGGCGGTCACCGAACCCGTACACTTTGGCAACCCTTGGGGGCGGTCACCGGTACCCGTCAAATTGCTCGGGGCGATCTCCACAACCTAATTGGAGACCCCGATGCTTTCCCGGAGCTTTACACCACAATGATTGAGCTCCGAACACCACCAACCGTCTAGGGCGCCCAAGCACCCAAGAGGAACAAGCTCAAGGGTACCAAGCACCCAAGAGTAATAAGCTTCTCAACTTGTAACTTCCACGTATCACCATGGAGAACTCAAACCGATGCACCAAATGCAATGGCAAGGGCACATGTAGTGCCCAAGTCCTTCTCTCTCAAATCCCACCGAAGCAACTAATGCTAGGGAGGAAAATGAGAGGAAGAACAAGAAGGAGAACACCAAGAACTCCAAGATCTAGAACCAAGGGGTTCCCCTCACATAGAGGAGAAAGTGATTGGTGGAAATGTGGATCTAGATCTCCTCTCTCTTTTCCCTCAAAAACTAGCAAGAATCCATGGAGGGATTGAGAGTTAGCAAGCTCTAAGAAGGTCAACAATGGGGGAAGAACACAAGCTCTAAGGATTAGGTTCATTGGGGAAGAAGACCCCCTTTTAAAGGAGGGGAAAAATCCAACCGTTATGTGCTCAGCCCGCATGAATAAAGATATTATGATATGAGCAGAGGATTGTTCTAAAGAAACTAGAGAAGCTCCCCATGATTTGTGCACGCATAAGAATATTTGTATTTGGATACAAAGTGCACAAAATAGGATCATAGCTCCCCCAAAATCAATATAAACTAACAAGTGCAAGTGAGCATAGGAAACTAAGCCTAGTACTTGCAACAAACACTTGGTTGAGCAACAAGTGAAAGAGGCAACTTAAGAATGAGCTCAACCAAAATGATGTGTGTGAGTCAAGGCAATGCACTTGAGAATACTAATGTACGGATGAGCATTAAGCATCCATAAAGTCTTGAAAGAATGAGGCACACGGTGCAAGGCCTATCATTCCCACACACAACTAGCAAATGGGTTCACAAGCTTACTAATAAGCATATAAAGAACCTATGCTTGTGACAACCCGTGGTGAAGATAGAAGATGAAAGCCCCATCAAGACGAGGGACACCAATTAAGATGGCAAAAGCCTCGTAAAGATAAGCATGAGGAAAATAATCTTCACCACACAAGAGTGCATCAAGATGCAATGATAGAAGACACACACTCAAGGCAAAAGCTTTCACGGAGACACCAAAGAAATAACAAGAGAAAGACAAGGTGGACGTGAAAGAAGGGATATCAACTAGATATGCAACTTCTCTCAAGTGTATAAGATTCTATGTAGACGAAATCATGATGATATATATCTACAAAGAAGGATGTACACCCGAAATAGTTATAACATGAGGAACAAGATATCCAAAGGGAGGTCATATATACACCAATAAGATATTTGCTTGGAAGCGTAGCACATGGCTAGATATGGGCTTATTGTATATAAATGAAATCCTACCATACAACCATCAAATACATCACAACTAGCAACATGAGATCATCGTTGAGATGCTTTGAGAAAGGAAACAAGTATCACAAGAATGAAAGAATAACATGCCATGATACAACCTACACAAGGTTGATGCAAGAAATGTGTGCATGAAGAATATGAAGATACTTGTTACCGAGTTAACATTGGAAGGATGTAGTAAATACCAATTGAAGGTAGATAGTAGTTCATTGATCATCCTAGCTCGACTCCAATAAGCACATGATGACAACACCTTCCTTGTGAGTGAGTCGAGCATCCAATGTATCTCCAATTGTTCCTAGAACAACAACACAAACAAAATGGTACCCAAACTCATTGGGACCAAAGAGTTAGAAACACCAATATACATAGGACAAACTCCACATAGATATGTGCATATAGATAAGGAAATGAATTTCATGCACAACTCATCCAATTTGAGACTTGGTGGAGTTTCCCCTATATATTGGGTCAAAGAAAGAAAGCATGCCAAAGATACTACATGAAGTTAAAATGCATGCTCAAGACTTTCAAGAACCGATACCAAAAGACAAAGAAATGACAAGAGACGAAAAGATACCAAATGAATAAATCATTACTTGGAGGATATCAAAAGAAATATACATCAAGGAATGAGATATCCATTGGCACACTCAAAATAAAAGATATCAAACTCCCAAAAGAGATGATGGTTCCAAACAAACCAAGCTCTCTAAAAAGTTTCATGATGGCACAAAGTACCAAAATGAAAACGGCTTGCCTTCCACCAACACACACTTGATAAGGATCACAAGATGAGTGTTTTATAGAAAAATAGGATAGCTCCCCCACGACTAGTGCATTAGAGAGAATTTGCATTTGAATACAAAATGCACAAGGTGGGATCACTACTTTCACTATATCTAGAAAACACTAGACATGACCAAGAAATAAACAAGATCCACAAGTAGTATGGAAGACAAAGGGAGTTGATACATTCCTTGGCAAGAGAAAAGGCAAATAAAAGCAAAAGCCAATGTAAAGATGATCAATAAATTCTACCACACAAGAGAGTACCAATTGTCAAAAGACAAGAAGTAAAAGGAAATAATTCCCGATGGTAGATAGCAAGGATATCCGACATCATCTTCACACCAAACAAAAAGCAAATTGCAACTTGTAGAGCTAAAATGCCACCTAGGAACAAGATAATTTACAATATCAACACTAGGTGACAATATCTCAAATGTACACATTTTCTAGGCTAGTAATATACACATAGCATATTACTCCCCCATAATGTGATACCAATTAAGGATAAACAAGAGGCAAATAAAAGGATCCAACAAGAGATAATTAATGGACTATTTAGAATTTGAATTTCTCATGAGAAGACATACCACATAGTGACTAGATAAGCTTGCAATATCAATACTAAGTGGTATTCCCCATGTACCCACCTTTATAGGATTGTGAAGTGCACAAAGCACATCACTCCCCCATAATGGGATATTCCATTAATCTCTCACAAGAGCCAACTAAGATATGACCAAGATGCACAAAGGCTCAACGAACGACACACATGTACATGATGTGCAAACCAACACACATACTTGATTGCTCAAGATAATCAAGTTGGAAGCACAACATATACAAACACATGCAAGGAACAAAGCCAAACATGCAAAGGGGCAAGCAAATTTCAACGTAAACAATTTAAGCATGAATTACCGCAAGGAGGAACATTGGATATAAGATAGAAACTTGATAATCTGAATGACTTGGCTTGAGACAATAAGAATGATGAAGTCCCCTTAATTCTTCATAATATAGCCAAGTCTCCAATGACCTCCAACATCACCTATTGATCAAGTTTGAGCTTGTTGGTCCCCAACCAAATTGGGTCCTAAGAGGTTAGTCACAATAGGCTTGGCTACCCAAATGGTTATTTGCTTCAAACCACATTGAGTACCAACAAACTTGGCAACCACATTGCCAACCTTATCCTTCCCAAGAGAATAGACATCATCAATAATAATTGGGTTGGATAAGTTACCACTAGTGCATGAAGAAGCGAGGTGACCTTTCTCGTGACATAGGTAGCAACGTCTACTCTTCACTTTCTTCTCACTTGATTTCTCAACTTGAGAAGCATAAGCTTGAGTCTTCTTGGGAAGAGGCTTTTCTTCAACATGAGGTTGAGCATGAGAATGAACTTGTGGCCACTTCCTGTTGGGGAACGTAGTAATTTCGAAAAATTTCCTACGCACATGCAAGATCATGGTGATGATATAGCAACGAGGGGAGAGTGTTGTCTATGTACCCTTGTAGACCGAAGCGGAAGTGTTGACGCAACATAGAGGAAGTAGTCGTACGTCCTCCGGTTCAACCGATCCAAGTACCGTTACTCCGACACCTCCGAGTTCTTGACACGCGTACAGCTCGATGACGCACCCTCGATCTCCGATCCAGCAGAGGCGCCGAGGGGGAGTTCCGTCAGCACGATGGCGTGGTGACGATCTTGATGTTCTCCTGTTGCAAGGCTTCGCCTAAGCACCGCTACAATATGACCGAGGTGTAATATCATGGAGGGGGGCACCGCACACGGCTAAGGAACGATCAATGATCAACTTGTGTGTCCTAGGGTGCCCCCTTACCCCCGTATATAAAGGAGGGAGGGAGGAGGTGGCCGGCCCTAGGGGGCGCGCCATGAGGAGGGGGAAACCTACTCCAAGTAGGTTTCCCTCTCTTTTCCTTATCTTATTTGGAGGGGGAAGGAAAGAGTACTAGTATTAGGAAGTAGTACTAGTAGTAGTAATAGGAAGAGGGGGAAGGAGAAAGGAAAGGGGGGGCCGGCCCCCCTCCCCAATTCGGATTGGGCTTGGGGGGGCGCGCCCCCCTCCCTTGCTCCTTCTCTCTTCTTCCTACATGGGCCCAATAAGGCCCATATACCTCCCGGGGGGTTCCGGTAACCTCCCGGGGCTCCAAACTTCTCCGGAACCTTTCCGGTGTCCAAATATATCCGTCCAATATATCAATCTTTATGTCTCGACCATTTTGAGACTCCTCGTCATGTCCGCAATCATATCCGGGACTCCGAACAACCTTCGGTACATCAAAATACATAAACTCATAATATAACTGTCATTGAAACCTTAAGCGTGCGGACCCTACGGTTCGAGAACGATGTAGACATGACTGAGACACATCTCTGGTCAATAACCAATAGCGGGACCTGGATGCCCATATTGGTTCCTACATATTCTATGAAGATCTTTATCGGTCAAACCGCATAACAACATACGTTGTTCCCTTTGTCATCGGTATGTTACTTGTCCGAGATTCGATCGTCGGTATCCAATACCTAGTTCAATCTCGTTATCGACAAGTCTCTTTACTCGTTCTGTAATACTTCATCTTATAACTAACTCATTAGTTACATGCTTGCAAGGCTTAGGTAATGAGAATTGCCGAGAGGGCCCAGAGATACCTCTCCGACAATCGGAGTGACAAAACCTAATCTTGAATTATGCTAACTCAACATGTACCTTCGGAGACACCTGTAGTACTCCTTTATAATCACCCAGTTACGTTGTGACGTTTGGTAGTACCCAAAGTGTTCCTCCGGTAAACGGGAGTTACACAATTCTCATAGTTACAGGAACATGTATAAGTCATGAAGGAAGCAATAGCAGAATACTAAACGATCAAGTGCTAAGCTAACGGGATGGGTCATGTCAATCACCTCATTCTCCTAATGATGTGATCCCATTAATCAAATGACAACACATGTCAATGGTTAGGAAACATAACCATCTTTGATTAATGAGCTAGTCAAGTAGAGGCATACTAGTGACTATATGTTTGTCTATGTATTCACACATGTATCATGTTTCCGGTTAATACAATTCTAGCATGAATAATAAATATTTATCATGAAATGAGGAAATAAATAATAACTTTATTATTGCCTCTAGGGCATATTTCCTTCAGTCTCCCACTTGCACTAGAGTCAATAATCTAGATTACATAGTAATGATTCTAACACCCATGGAGTCTTGGTGCTGATCATGTTTTGCTCGTGAGAGAGGCTTAGTCAACGGGTCTGCAACATTCAGATCCGTATGTATCTTGCAAATCTCTATGTCTCCCACTTGGACTTGATCCCGAATGGAATTGAAGCGTCTCTTGATGTGCTTGGTCCTCTTGTGAAATCTGGATTCCTTTGCCAAGGCAATTGCACCAGTATTGTCACAGAAGATCTTCATTGGTCCCGATGCACTAGGTATGACACCTAGATCGGAAATGAACTCCTTCATCCAGACTCCTTCATTTGTTGCTTCAGAAGCAGCTATGTACTCCGCTTCACATGTAGATCCCGCCACGACGCTTTGTTTAGAACTGCACCAACTTACAGCTCCACCGTTTAATAAAAACACGTATCCGGTCTGCGATTTAGAATCGTCCGGATTAGTGTCAAAGCTTGCATCGACGTAACCATTTACGACTAGCTCTTTGTCACCTCCATATATGAGAAACATATCCTTAGTCCTTTTCAGGTATTTCAGGATGTTCTTGACCGCTGTCCAGTGATCCACTCCTGGATTACTTTGGTACCTACCTGCCAAGCTTATTGCTAAGCATACGTCAGGTCTGGTACACAGCATTGCATACATGATAGAGCCTATGGCTGAAGCATAGGGAACATCTTTCATTTTCTCTCTATCTTCTGCTGTGGTCGGGCATTGAGTTTGACTCAACTTTACACCTTGTAGCACAGGCAAGAATCCTTTCTTTGCCTGATCCATTTTGAACTTTTTCAAAATTTTGTCAAGGTATGTACTTTGTGAAAGTCCTATTAAGCGTCTTGATCTATCTCTATAGATCTTGATGCCCAATATGTAAGCAGCTTCACCGAGGTCTTTCATAGAAAAACTTTTATTCAAGTATCCCTTTATGCTATCCAGAAATTCTATATCATTTCCAATTAATAATATGTCATCAACATATAAAACTAGAAATGCTACAGAGCTCCCACTCACTTTCTTGTAAATACAGGCTTCTCCAAAAGTCTGTATAAAACCATATGCTTTGATCACACTATCAAAACGTTTATTCCAACTCCAAGATGCTTGCACCAGTCCATAAATGGAACGTTGGAGCTTGCATACTTTGTCAGCACTTTTTGGATCAACAAAACCTTCAGGTTGCATCATATACAACGCTTCTTCTAGAAATTCATTCAAGAATGCAGTCTTGACATCCATTTGCCAAATTTCATAATCATGAAATGCAGCAATAGCCAACATGATTCAGACATACTTAAGCATCGCTACGGGTGAGAAAGTCTCATCGTAGTCAACCCCTTGAACTAGTCGAAAACCTTTTGCAACAAGTCGAGCTTTGTAGACAGTAACATTACCATCAGCGTCAGTCTTCTTCTTAAAGATCCATTTATTCTCAATGGCTTGCCGATCATCGGGCAAGTCAACCAAAGTCCATACTTTGTTTTCATACATGGATCCTATCTCAGATTTCATGGCCTCTAGCCATTTTGCGGAATCTGGGCTCATCATGGCTTCCTCATAGTTCGTAGGTTCATCATGGTCTAGTAACATGACTTCCAGAATAGGATTTCCGTACCACTCTGGTGCGGATCTTACTCTGGTAGACCTACGAGGTTCAGTAGAAACTTGATCTGAAGTTTCATGATCAATATCATTAGCTTCCTCACTAATTGGTGTAGTTGTCACAGGAACCGGTTCTTGTGATGAACTACTTTCCAATAAGGGAGTAGATACAGTTATCTCATCAAGTTCTACTTTCCTCCCACTCACTTCTTTCGAGAGAAACTCCTTCTCTAGAAAGGATCCGATTTTAGCAACAAAAATCTTGCCTTCAGATCTGTGATAGAAGGTGTACCCAATTGTCTCCTTTGGGTATCCTATGAAGACACATTTCTCCGATTTGGGTTCGAGCTTATCTGGTTGAAGTTTCTTCACATAAGCATCGCAGCCCCAAACTTTGAGGAACGACAACTTTGGTTTCTTGCCAAACCACAGTTCATAAGGCGTCGTCTCAACGGATTTTGATGGTGCCCTATTTAACGTGAATGCGTCCGTCTCTAAAGCATAACCCCAAAACGATAGCGGTAAATCGGTAAGAGACATCATAGATCGCACCATATCAAGTAAAGTACGATTACGACGTTCGGACACACCATTTCGCTATGGTGTTCCAGGTGGCGTGAGTTGCGAAACTATTCCACATTGTTTCAAATGTAAACCAAACTCGTAACTCAAATATTCTCCTCCACGATCAGATCGTAGAAACTTTATTTTCTTGTTACGATGATTTTCTACTTCACTCTGAAATTCTTTGAACTTTTCAAATGTTTCAGACTTGTGCTTCATCAAGTAGATATACCCATATCTGCTCAAATCATCTGTGAAGGTGAGGAAATAACGATATCCGCCACGAGCCTCAACATTCATCGGACCACATACATCTGTATGTATGATTTCCAACAAATCTGTTGCTCTCTCCATAGATCCGGAGAACGGTGTTTTGGTCATCTTGCCCATGAGGCACGGTTTGCAAGTACCAAGTGATTCATAATCAAGTGATTCCAGAAGTCCATCAGTATGGAGTTTCTTCATGCGTTTTACACCGATATGACCTAAACGGCAGTGCCACAAATATGTTGCACTATCATTATCAACTATGTATCTTTTGGCTTCAACTTTATGAATATGTGTATCACTACTATCGAGATTTAATAAAAATAGACCACTCTTCAAGGGTGCATGACCATAAAAGATATTACTCATATAAATAGAACAACCATTATTCTCTGATTTAAATGAATAACCGTCTCACATCAAACAAGATCCAGATATAATGTTCATGCTCAACGCAGGCACCAAATAACAATTATTCAGGTCTAAAACTAATCCCGATGGTAGATGTAGAGGTAGCGTGCCGACCGCGATCACATCGACTTTGGAACCATTTCCCACGCGCATCGTCACCTCGTCCTTAGCTAATCTTCGCTTAATCCGTAGTCCCTGTTTCGAGTTGCAAATGTTAGCAACAGAACCAGTATCAAATACCCAGGTGCTACTACGAGCATTAGTAAGGTACACATCAATAACATGTATATCACATATACCTTTGTTCACTTTGCCATCCTTCTTATCCGCCAAATACTTGGGGCAGTTCCGCTTCCAGTGTCCAGTCTGCTTGCAATAGAAGCACTCAGTTTCAGGCTTAGGTCCAGACTTGGGTTTCTTCACTTGAGCAGCAACTTGTTTGCCGTTCTTTTTGAAGTTCCCCTTCTTCTTCCCTTTGCCCCTTTTCTTGAAACCAGTGGTCTTGTTGACCATCAACACTTGATGCTCCTTTTTGATTTCTACCTCCGCGGCTTTCAGCATCGCGAAGAGCTCGGGAATAGTCTTGTTCATCCCTTGCATATTATAGTTCATCACAAAGCTCTTGTAGCTTGGTGGCAGTGATTGGAGAATTCTGTCAATGACGCTATCATCCGGAAGATTAACTCCCAGTTGAATCAAGTGATTATTATACCCAGACATTTTGAGTATATGCTCACTGACAGAACTGTTCTCCTCCATCTTGCAGCTGTAGAACTTATTGGAGACTTCATATCTCTCAATCCGGGCATTTGCTTGAAATATTAACTTCAACTCCTGGAACATCTCATATGCCCCATGACGTTCAAAACGTCGTTGAAGTCCTGTTTCTAAGCCGTAAAGCATGGCACACTGAACTATAGAGTAGTCATCAGCTTTGCTCTGCCAGACGTTCTTAACGTCATCAGTTGCATCAGCAGCAGGCCTGGCACCCAGCGGTGCTTCCAGGACGTAACTCTTCTGTGCAGCAATGAGGATAATCCTCAGGTTACAGACCCAGTCCGTGTAATTGCTACCATCATCTTTCAACTTTGCTTTCTCAAGGAACGCATTAAAATTCAACGGAACAATAGCACGAGCCATCTATCTACATACAAACATAGACAAGCAAAATACTATCAGGTACTAAGTTCATGATAAATTTAAGTTCAATTAATCATATTACTAAAGAACTCCCACTTAGATAGACATCTCTCTAGTCATCTAAGTGATTACGTGATCCAAATCAACTAAACCATGTCCGATCATCACGTGAGATGGAGTAGTTTCAATGGTGAACATCTCTATGTTGATCATATCTACTATATGATTCACGCTCGACCTTTCGGTCCCCGTGTTCCGAGGCCATATCTGTATATGCTAGGCTCGTCAAGTATAACCTGAGTATTCCGCGTGTGCAACTATTTTGCACCCGTTGTATTTGAACGTAGAGCCTATCACACCCGATCATCACGTGGTGTCTCAGCACGAAGAACTTTCGCAACGGTGGATACTCAGGGAGAACACTTCTTGATAATTAGTGAGAGATCATCTTAAAATGCTACCGTCAATCAAAGCAAGATAAGATGCATAAAGGATAAACATCACATGCAATCAATATAAGTGATATGATATGGCCATCATCATCTTGTGCTTGTGATCTCCATCTTCGAAGCACCGTCGTGATCACCATCGTCACCGGCGCGACACCTTGATCTCCATCGTAGCATCGTTGTCGTTACGCCATCTATTGCTTCTATGACTATCGCTACCGCTTAGTGATAAAGTAAAGCAATTACAGGGCGTTTGCATTTCATACAATAAAGCGACAACCATATGGCTCCTGCCAGTTGCCGATAACTTCGGTTACAAAACATGATCATCTCATACAATAAAATATAGCATCATGTCTTGGCCATATCACATCACAACATGCCCTGCAAAAACAAGTTAGACGTCCTCTACTTTGTTGTTGCAAATTTTACGTGGCTGCTACGGGCTTAAGCAAGAACCAATCTCACCTACGCATCAAAACCACAACGATAGTTTGTCAAATAGACTCCGTTTTAACCTTCACAAGGACCGGGCGTAGCCACACTCGGTTCAACTAAAGTGAGAGAGACAGACACCCGCCAGCCACCTTTAAGCACGAGTGCTCGTAACGGTGAAACCAGTCTCGCGTAAGTGTACGCGTAATGTCGGTCCGGGCCGCTTCATCTCACAATACCGCTGAACCAAAGTATGACATGCTGGTAGGCAGTATGTCTTATATCGTCCACAACTCACTTGTGTTCTACTCGTGTATATAACATCAACGCATAAAACCTAGGCTCGGATGCCACTGTTGGGGAACGTAGTAATTTCAAAAAATTTCCTACGCACACGCAAGATCATGGTGATGATATAGCAACGAGGGGAGAGTGTTGTCTACATACCCTTGTAGACCGAAGCGGAAGTGTTGACGCAACGTAGAGGAAGTAGTCGCACGTCCTCCGGTTCAACCGATCCAAGTACCGTTACTCCGGCACCTCCGAGTTCTTGACACGCGTACAGCTCGATGACGCACCCTCGATCTCCGATCCAGCAGAGGCGCCGAGGGGGAGTTCCGTCAGCACGACGGCGTGGTGACGATCTTGATGTTCTCCTGTTGCAGGGCTTCGCCTAAGCACTGCTACAATATGACCGAGGTGTAATATCGTGGAGGGGGGCACCGCACACGGCTAAGGAACGATCAATGATCAACTTGTGTGTCCTAGGGTGCCCCCTTACCCCCGTATATAAAGGAGGGAGGGAGGAGGTGGCCGGCCCTAGGGGGGGCGCGCCATGAGGAGGGGGAAACCTACTCCAAGTAGGTTTCCCTCTCTTTTCCTTATCTTATTTGGAGGGGGAAGGAAAGAGTACTAGTATTAGGAAGTAGTACTAGTAGTAGTAATAGGAAGAGGGGGAAGGAGAAAGGAAAGGGGGGGCCGGCCCCCCTCCCCAATTCGGATTGGGCTTGGGGGGGCGCGCCCCCCTCCCTTGCTCCTTCTCTCTTCTTCCTACATGGGCCCAATAAGGCCCATATACCTCCCGGGGGGTTCCGGTAACCTCCCGGGGCTCCAAACTTCTCCGGAACCTTTCCGGTGTCCAAATATATCCGTCCAATATATCAATCTTTATGTCTCGACCATTTCGAGACTCCTCGTCATGTCCGCAATCATATCCGGGACTCCGAACAACCTTCGGTACATCAAAATACATAAACTCATAATATAACTGTCATTGAAACCTTAAGCGTGCGGACCCTACGGTTCGAGAACGATGTAGACATGACTGAGACACATCTCTGGTCAATAACCAATAGCGGGACCTGGATGCCCATATTGGTTCCTACATATTCTACGAAGATCTTTATCGGTCAAACCGCATAACAACATACGTTGTTCCCTTTGTCATCGGTATGTTACTTGTCCGAGATTCGATCATCGGTATCCAATACCTAGTTCAATCTCGTTATCGACAAGTCTCTTTACTCGTTCTGTAATACTTCATCTTATAACTAACTCATTAGTTACATGCTTGCAAGGCTTAGGTGATGAGCATTGCCGAGAGGGCCCAGAGATACCTCTCCGACAATCGGAGTGACAAAACCTAATCTCGAATTATGCTAACTCAACATGTACCTTCGGAGACACCTGTAGTACTCCTTTATAATCACCCAGTTACATTGTGACGTTTGGTAGTACCCAAAGTGTTCCTCCGGTAAACGGGAGTTACACAATTCTCATAGTTACAGGAACATGTATAAGTCATGAAGGAAGCAATAGCAGAATACTAAACGATCAAGTGCTAAGCTAACGGGATGGGTCATGTCAATCACCTCATTCTCCTAATGATGTGATCCCATTAATCAAATGACAACACATGTCAATGGTTAGGAAACATAACCATCTTTGATTAATGAGCTAGTCAAGTAGAGGCATACTAGTGACTATATGTTTGTCTATGTATTCACACATGTATCATGTTTCCGGTTAATACAATTCTAGCATGAATAATAAACATTTATCATGAAATGAGGAAATAAATAATAACTTTATTATTGCCTCTAGGGCATATTTCCTTCACTTCCCTTGTTGCTTGTCACTAATGGGCTTCTTCTTCAATGGGCAAGATCTAACATGATGCCCTTCTACTTTGCACTTGAAGCAAATAATCTTGGCCGAATTCTTGAATTGTTCTTGGCCCTTCTTCTTGATCATCTTGGACTTCTTATTCTTATTGGAGTTGAATCCAAGTCCACCTTTATCATTGGGGGATTTTTGCACACTCAAGATATTGTTGAGTGTGGATTTCCCTTCATGACTCTTTTCCAAGTCTTTCTTCAAAGAAGTGACTTGGGCCTTGAGCTCTTTGATTTCATCTACATGGTTAGTCTCAACACAAGTACTAGAGGAAGTATAAGCTTCATCGTTAGAGCAACAAGGAAAGGAAAGCAATTCATCACAAGATGTACCAACATTGTGAGTAGATGAATTACAAGGACTAGCACATGGCAATATAGCATTTTGACTAGAAGTAGTGCTAGTATCCACATGAGGCTCACTAGATGTTACCTTAGAAATCATGGCCTCATGAGCTATCTTTAGCTCATTATGGGATACTAGAAGATCATCATGAGAGCTTGAGAGCTTTTCATGGTTTTCTTCCAATTTCCCATAATTGCTAGATAGCAACTCAAGTTGAGCCCGAAGCTCATCATTCTCCTTCAAAATGGATGCTTCACAAGTAATAGAGTTAGTAGCACAAGCATCATCATTAGCAACAAGAGGAGAAGACAACTTGGCAAGCTCTTTTGAATATGAAGCTTTAAGTTGTGCATGAGACTCGGTGAGTTTGATGAGCTCACTATTAATGACCCTTGAGCCATTTTCGAGGTGACCAAAGTCCTCAAGGAGTTTAGCATGCACAACTTAAAGCTTCTCTTTTTTAGTTTCAAAAACATTGGCCACCTCAATAGCTATCATGAGATTCCTTCACTCTAGATAATTCTAGAGCAAAAGTCTCCTCAAGTGATTCCTTGGTGGTTTGTGCAAGTTCGAGAGCTTGGGAGAGGTCCGCGATCTCGTTAGCGTAATCACGCTCATGACCTTCAATTTTATCAATGGTGACCTCATGCTCCTCAAGACGAGATTCCAACTCATCAATATATTTCTTGCCCTTAATAGCAATAGACATGATTTCCATGAAGTTGGAACGAGCAATTTTATTCTTAAGAAGAGCTTTAAAAATCATTTCCCCCTTAATTTTTAAGGAGGCAACATCATTATTCTCTTCATCATAATCAACATCATCATCACTCTTGCCATCATCACTATCATCACAAGATATATTGGGATTCAAAGTGGGAGATACCTTTGAAGCCTTGGCCATAAGGCAAAATGCAATAGATGATGATGTAGGATCCCTTGAAGGACCATCCAAGACCACATCTTGTTCCATGGAGTGTTGGGTTTCCTCTACATTGTTAGCATAACAACTCGAGGAAATGCACGCATTTTTATCATGGCAACAAGATATAGCAAGCATATCATCATGAGATTTAGTCAGGTAATTTTTACATGATATGCAAGGACTATCAACACAAGCATGTGAAACATGTATGGTGCTCGAAGTGTTAAAGTACAAAGAAGGAGCATTGCAATAAGATAGTGATGAAGGATCATCCACAATAAGCATACTATCATCATTGCAATGACCAACACTACTCACCATATCATTACCTTGTGGCAAACCACATGTAGGTGAAGTAGAATAAGTTGAGAAGACTATACGACCGGAGGTGGAGGGAGAACAATCATCGCCACAAATCTTGGACACACCATATTTATCTTGAAGCTTCGTCCACAACTCATGAGCATCTCGGAATGGCATGAGTTGAAATATAACTACATTGCTCAAAGCATCGAAAAGCACATTAGAAGCTTGAGCATTGAGATAAGAGTTTTTCTCATCTTCTAAAGATAATCTTTGGGGATCCTTTGGAGGAGAAAACCCCATATCTACAATTCGCTCTAAATTTGGGTCCATGACCCTAAAGAGATTAAGCATGTGAATTACCCAAACATCAAAATTTGTTCCATCGAAACTAAGAGTGTCAGAGAATCCTAATCCCCTAGTCGACATCCTTACTCTTGAAAGTGCTAGTGATCTACTAGAGGGGGGGTGAATAGGCTATTCTTATGAAAGTCTTCAAAACATGGAAGTTTCGAAGACAAACGATAGAAATAAACCTATTAGCATGCAGCGGAAGGTAGACTACACTAAGCAAGCCATAGTCAAGTATTCAATGAAGTGAAAGCACAATGACTAATAGCAGCTAGGCAGTATAGATCGGGTAGGAAGATAGTGTGAAGCCAATCAGAACGATCAGTTACTCAGTGAAGACAAAAGATAATGCAATCATACAATGACTTCACCAGGGCCAACAGTAAGTAAAGGAATGGGAAGGACGAAACCAGTGACTCGTTGAAGACAATGATTTGTTGGACCACTTCCAGTTGCTGTGACAACTGTACGTCTGGTTAGGGAGGCTGAGATTCAACTCAGAAGACCGCGTCTTCACCTTATTCCCCTTGAGCTAAGGACACCCAGTCCTCGCCCAATCACTCTGGTAAGTCTTCAAGGTAGACTCCCAAACCTTCACAGACTTCGTTCACTGGCGATCCACAATGACTCTTGGATGCTCAGAACGCGACGCCTAACCGGCTAGAGGATTCACAGTCCTCAAGTGTA
Source organism: Triticum dicoccoides (assembly GCF_002162155.2). NCBI lineage: Eukaryota > Viridiplantae > Streptophyta > Magnoliopsida > Poales > Poaceae > Triticum > Triticum dicoccoides. The sequence goes on from NC_041386.1 coordinate 565,283,717, forward strand.
ATAAGTCTTCAGATCACACAGACAGGAAGATTTCAGTGATGCCTAACACTCTTTGGCTCTGGGTGGTTAGGGCTTTATCCTCGCAAGGAATTCTCTCTCAAAGGCTTTGAGGTGGGTTGCTCTCAAATGACAAAAGTCGTACACTAACTCTGAGCAGCCAACCGTTTATGGTTGTAGGGGGTGGGCTATTTATAGCCACTAGGCAACCTGACCTGATTTGTCCGAAATGACCATGGGTCAATAAGGAACTGACACGTGTTCCAACGGTCAGATTTCAAACACACGCGGCAACTTTACTTGGGCTACAAGCAAAGCTGACTCATCCAACTCTGGATAAGATTTGCTCTCAGTGTCTTCGCTCGAAGACATAGGATTTTGGTTGAGCATCACTTCAGTCACTCTGACTTTGTTCACTTGGACCCCACTTAACAGTACGGTGGTTCCTATGACTCAACAAAGAAGAAAAGGAGACAACGAAACAACTAATTCTTCGCCCCCCATAGTCTTCACGCAATGTCTTCTCTTGTCATAGTCTTCAATGTGAATATCTTCACATACCATCATTGTCTTCATACATTTTTAGGGGTCATCTCCGGTAGATAAACAGAATCAATGAGGGACTACTACCTGTGTTATCCTATAATTCTCACAAACACATTAGTCCCTTAACCAGGTTTGTCGTCAATACTCCAAAACCAACTAGGGGTGGCACTAGATGCACTTACAACTCTCTAGGCGGTTAAGCTGTAACACCCTCGATGCGGCTATATCTCCTACGTGTCGAAGCATGACTTAGAGGCATAACCGCATTGAAAGCAATGTCGCAAGTAAGGTAATCTTCACAACATCCCATGTAAATAGATAATAAAAGGGGAAGGTACATAGTTGGCTTACACTCGCCACGTCACACAAAGTACATAACTAACATACATCATCCAATACACTCATGGTCCGACTATGGTACCATAATAAAAGATCAACCCAACATGCGACACGATCCCGATCGCCCCAACTGGGCACCACTACTGATCATCAGGGAAAGACACATAGTAAAGGCATGAGTCTTCATCGAACTCCCACTTGAGCTCAAGCGCGTCATCTGGAATGGAATCGTCAGGCCCTGCATCTGGTTTGGAAGTAATCTGTGAGCCACGGGGACTCAGCAATCTCGCACCCTCGCGATCAAGACTATTTAAGCTTATAGGTAAGGCAAGGTAAATATGTGGAGCTGCAGCAAGCGACTAGCATATATGGTCGCTAACCTGTTTGCAAAAGAGAGCGAGAAGAGAAGGCAAAGCATGAACGACTAACTAGAGAACAACCTGCGGCAAGCATTACTCCAACACCGTGTTCACTTCCCGGACTCTGCCAAGAAGAGACCATCACGGTAACTCACACGGTTGATTCATTTTAATTAAGTTAAGGTTCAAGTTATCTACAACCGAACATTAACAAATTCCCATCTGTGCATAACCGCGGGCACGCCTTTCGAAAGTTCAAAACCCTGCAGGGGAGTCCCAACTTAGCCCATGACAAGATCTCACGGTCAATGAAGGATATACCTTCTCCTGAGACATTCCGATCAGACTCGGTATCCCGGTTCTACAAGACACTTCGACAAGTTAAAACCAATCCAGCAACACCGCCCGAATGTGTCGACAAATCCCGATAGGAGCTGCACATATCTCGTTCTTAGGGCACACTCGGATAAGCAGTCCATACAACTAAAACCAGCCCTGGAGTTTCCCCGAGGTGGCACTGCAAGGGGCTCTAGGTTGGACCAACACTCAGAGGAGCACTGGCCCGGGGGGGTTTAAATAAGATGACCCTTGGGCTCTAGAAACCCAAGGGAAAAAGAGGCTAGGTGGCAAATGGTAAAATCAAGGTTGGGCATTGCTGGAAGAGTTTTATTCAAGGCGAACTATCAAGGGGTTCCCATTATCACCCAACCGCATAAGGAACGCAAAATCCGGGAACATAACACCGATATGACAGAAACTAGGGCGGCAAGAGTAGAACAAAACACTAGGAAAAAGGCCGAGCCTTCCACCCTTTACCAAGTATATAGATGCATTAAGATAACAAGATAATATAGTGATATCCCAACAAGTAAATAATGTTCCAACAAGGAACAGTCTCCAATCTTCACCTGCAACTAGCAACGCTATAAGAGGGGGCTGAGCAAAAGCGGTAACATAGCCAATCGACGGTTTGCTAGGACATGGTGGGTTAGAGGTTTGACATGGCAATTTGGGAGGCATGATAAGCAAGTGGTAGGTATCGTAGCATGGGCATAGCAAAAGAGCGAGCATCTAGCAAAGCAAAGATAGAAGTGATTTCGAGGGTATGATCATCTTACCTACAAAGTTGTCAGAGTTGACTGGATCCTCGAAAGTAAACTCAACGGGCTCCTCGTTAGCGAACTCGTCTCCCGGCTCTACCCAAACAAGACAAACAAGCAACAAGAACACAATCAACCACGTGCAAAGCCCAAACAACTTGATGCAAACATGGTATGCTATGCGGGATGCGATATGTGATGCATATGCAAGATTTGACAAGAGATGAATGAACCTGGCCTCAACTTGGGAATCTAAGTGTGCCACTGGAAATGTGAGATGATTTCACTTGAAAACGATATAAAGAACACCGGGATCAGAGACACGGTTTGGAAATGGCAAGCAATTCAAATATGGCACCGGTCTGCGATATACAGCAAGTGACCATCTAAATGCAACAAGATGAACATGCTACAGCACCCAAACATGGCAACAAAATACATGGCATGGATCCATTCGTGATGCTTAACAAAAGATGAACACTGAGCTACGGCCAATTCATCCATTAACAGGTTCAAACAAGCATGGCAAAAATGGAATTGGTAAACAGATCTCAGACTTAGTGAAATTAACACTTGTCTGAATTTCAGATCAGGTAGCACACTTTGGAGCAAGAAAACTATATGCTACAGGAGGTTAACATGGCAAAGTAAAGCATGGCATGGAGCTACTCAAAGAAAGTCCCTTAGTGACCTTGAGCCAAAAGGGATCAGAAAATACAATTGCAAGCATGTGAACATGGCAAAAACTTAAACAGATAACAGACTTAGTGAAAAGCTGGAGCATGCAAAACAGATATCAAGTAGGCATGTTTACGAGCTCGATGCACTCACTACAGAGCATGTCATGACAATCTAAGCATACACCCATCAAGAATACACATTATACAAGCTAGACATGAGAAGAACAATAACATGACATGCACGGAACAACTACAACATCCTCGGCAAAATCGCTAACAAGTAGACAATCTGCCCAGATTCACGAAATGACAAAAGTAGAGCTCGATTGACTCAAGCTAGGGTGCTCCATAATTGCAAACAAAGACAAGGATGGATAGAGCATTACAAGATTAACAAAACATCCTTACTGATCATCCTCAAAAGAGGCACGGATCACTAGGAAACAACAGGAACATATGGCATATTGATAAGAACAGCTCAAGGACTTAGTGGAATGGCTAAGTCCCTGAAATCAGCATTAACGTATGCACCACTTTGCAAGCTTGTGCTAGTCACCACACACATCACAAAAACACATGGATGGCACCTCTGGAAAGATGTCAAAGCATATAACAAAACATATGTAGAGCTCAGGGGCATATCATGCACACATTAATCATGGCAAAAATGACAAATAGCTATTTGGAGCAGCAGATCTGGCAATTATCTCAACTAGCACTCTTCCAACAGCATTTCGGGCATCAAGATGAACTTAAATGAAAATGATGCAATGAGATGAAATGATGTGCTCTCTGGGACGAACATTTTGATATGCTATATTCCCAAAACGGATCTACGAATGCAAAGTTACGGCACGATGAACATAGCAAAAATAATAAGGGTTCGGGACGAAAAAGTCAACCCCGAGATTTCGGATCTCAGATCCAGATCGGGATCTCGCCGAAGTTACTGTTCATGCGCGGACTCCGAGGATCGTCGGCCGGACTTGGAGCTCGCCGGAGATGGGGAGGGAGCCGAGGCGGTGGAGGAGGTCGGGGGAGCTCGCCGGAGTTACTCCTGGCGATGAGGCGACGAGGTGGCATGGGTGGCGAGGTGGGGCGGCGTGGCGGAGCGGCGGCCGCCGGCGAGGAGGCGCGGTGCTCCGGCCGCCTGAGCTGGAGAAGGAAGGCGGCGGGGCCGGGCGCTGCGGCTCGGGGGAGAGGAGGTGCGGGCGGCGCCTGGATGGGCCGCGGGGGCCTCCCGCGGGCTCGGGCGGGCCGGCGCGGCCGCGGTGATGTGGGCGCCCGCCCGGGACACGTGGCGAGAGACGATTGGCTGGCGCGGTCGCGGTGGACGTGTCCGGCGGCGCGGGGTGGAAGAAGGCTAGGGTTTGGAAGAGGAGATCCGGGATTTCGGAGGAGGGGCTATTTATAGGCATAGAGGGAGCTAGGAGTGTCCAAATGAGGTGCGGTTTTCGGCCACGCGATCGTGATCGAACGCTCTAGATGATGGACAGGGTTTTGGTAGGTTTTGGGCCAAATTGGAGGGGTGTTGGGCTGCAACACACATGAGGCCTTTTCGGTCCCTCGGTTAACCGTTGGAGCATCAAACGAAGTCCAAATGGTACGGAACTTGACAGGCGGTCTACCGGTAGTAAACCAAGGCCGCTTGGCAAGTCTCAGTCCAATCTGGAAATGTTTAATCCCCACACAAGAAAGAAAGGTAGAAATGACCACCGGAGGAGAACGGAGCGCCGGAATGCAAAACGGACAATGGGGAAAATGCTCGGATGCATGAGATGAACACGTATGCAAATGCAACGCACATTATGACATGATATGAGATGCATGACAACGACAACAACACACGGAGACAAAAACCCGAACCCGAGAAAATAAAATAACTTAACGCCGGAAATGGCAAGAGTAGGAGTACATATTGGTAAATCATATCTGGGGTATTACAACACTCCACCACTACGAAAGGATCTCGTCCCGAGATCTAGGACTGGAAGAACGCCGGGTACTCGGAACAGAGGTGATCCTCACGTTCCCAGGTGGCTTCACGGTCGGAATGGTGTGACCACTTGACTTTGAGGAATTTGATTGACTTATTGCGAGTCTTGTGTTCAGTCTCTTCAAGAATAGCAACGGGGTGCTCACGATAAGAGAGATCTTCTTGGAGATCAATGTCTTCGAAGTTGACGGTGCGTTCAGGAGTCTTGAAGCACTTGCGAAGCTGAGAGACATGGAACACGTCGTGCACATTTGGAAAGTTTGAAGGAAGCTCGAATTGATAGGCGAGATCACCTCTCTTGCTGACGATCTTGAAAGGTCCCACGTATCTAGGGGCAAGCTTCCCTTTGATACCGAAACGACGAGTACCTTTCATTGGAGAGACGCGGAGGTAAACATGATCTCCGATCTCGATAGCCAAATCACGGTGCTTACTATCATAGTAGCTCTTCTGGCGCGATTGCGCTGCTTTGAGGTTATCATGAATGACTTTACACATCTCTTCTGCCTCTGTGATTAAGTCATTTCCCAAAAGCTGACGTTCACCGGTTTCAGACCAGTTGAGAGGGGTATGGCACTTCCTGCCATACAGAATTTCGAATGGGGCCTTGCCCGAACTTGCTTGAAAACTGTTGTTGTAAGAATTCAGCATATGGAAGACAATCTTCCCACTTCATGCCAAAGGAGATCACACAAGCCCTGAGCATATCTTCAAGAATCTGATTGACACGCTCGACTTGACCGCTAGTTTGAGGATGGAAAGTTGTGCTGAAGCGGATGTTGGTGCCCATGGCCTTCTGAAAAGACTCCCAAAACTTGGAGGTAAAGATGTTGCCATGGTCTGAAGAGATCACCTGTGGAATACCGTGCAGCGAGACAATTCGAGAGGTATACAGCTCCGTCAGTTGAGCTGCAGTGATAGACTCTTTGATAGGCAGAAAGTGAGCCACTTTAGTGAGTTTGTCGATGACAACGAATATAGCATCATTGCCACGCTTGGACTTTGGAAACCCAGTCACGAAGTCCATCTCAATGTGGTCAAACTTCCATTCTGGAATGGCAAGAGGTTGGAGGAGACCAGCTGGCCTTTGGTGTTCTGCCTTCACTCTTCTGTAGACATCACATTCATTCATGAACTGAGCAATCTCGCGCTTCATTCGAGTCCACCAATAATCCTGTTTGAGGTCCTGATACATCTTCGTGCTCCGAGGGTGGATGGAGAGGAGAGAATTGTGAGCCTTGTTTATGATCACTTTACGAAGGTCACCTTTGGGCACGACAATACGATCCTCGAAGAAGAGAGTATCCTTGTCATCAAGGCGGTAGCACTTGTACTTGGGTTGGCTCCTGGCAATCCCAATCTTCACCTTCTTCACCATAGCATCAAGAAGTTGAGCCTCGCGAATCTGGTCTTCCAAGGTAGGAGAGACTTGAAGGTTGGCGAGGAAACCTTGAGGAACAACTTGCAAATTAAGTTTGCGGAAAGCTTCACAAAGCTCGGGTTGATAAGGCTTGAGAATCAGACTATTGCAATAAGCCTTTCTGCTCAAAGCGTCAGCAATCACATTAGCCTTGCCTGGAGTATACTCGATACTCGGATTATACTCTTGAATCATTTTGACCCATCAAGTCTTCCTGAGGTTGAGATTAGGCTGAGTGAAGATGTACTTGAGACTCTTGTGGTCAGTGAAGATATCCACTTTTCTTCCCAATAAGAGATGTCTCCAAGTCAAAAGAGCATGTACAACTACCGCCAACTCGAGGTCATGAGTGGGGTAGTTCTTCTCATTGGGCTTCAACTGGCAAGAGGTATAAGCCACAACTTTCTTCTCTTGCATCAACACTGCACCAAGACCTTGAAGAGAGGCATCGCAGAAGACCTCAAACGGTTTGGATTCATCAGGAGGAGTCAGAACTGGAGCAGTGACCAATTTCTATTTCAAAGTGTTGAAAGCAATGTCACACTCTGGAGACCAAACGTACTTGACGTGCTTCTGGAGAAGGTTTGAAAGGGGCTTCGCAATCTTAGAAAAGTTCTCCACGAACCTTTGACAATAGCTTGCGAGACCGAGGAAGCTATGGAGTTGCTTCACATTCTGAGATGGTTCCCAATTCACAATTGCAGACACCTTCTCAGGATTCACCGCAATGCCCTTGGCAGAGATGATATGCCCAAGATAAAGAACCTCATCAAGCCAAAACTTGCACTTTGAGAACTTGGCGTAGAACTGATGTTCCCTAAGCTTATCGAGAACCAAACGCAAGTGCTTGGCATGATCTTCCTTGTTCTTCGAAAAGACCAGAATGTCGTCGAGATAGACCAAAACGAAGTCATTGGTGTAGGCGTTGAAGATGAAGTTCATCATGTGAGAGAAAGTCGGAGGAGTGTTGACGAGGCCAAAAGACATGACAGTGTATTCATATGAACCATAGCTTGTCTTGAAAGCCGTCTTGGGAATATCTTGCTCACGGATTCGAATCTGGTGATAACCCATACGGAGATCAAGCTTGGAGAATACTTGGGCACCTTTAAGTTGTTCGAACAGCTCGTTGATGTTGGGAAGTGGGTACTTGTTCTTGATAGTCTTCTTGTTCAATGCACAGTAGTCAACACAAAGTCGGTCCGTTCCATCCTTCTTCTTCACAAAAAGAACTCCACAACCCCACGGAGAGGAACTAGGTCGGATGAGACCCATTCTCTCTTGAATATCGAGTTGCTTCTTCAGCTCCTTCAACTCTTTAGGTCCGAGCTTGTAAGGACGTTTGCACACCGGTTCCGTGCCAGGCTCAAGATCGATGAAGAATTTGACTGGCCGGTGCGGAGGCATTCCTGGAAGCTCTTCTAGAAAGACGTCTTGATATTCGCAAACGACTGGGATTTGCGAGATAGCGTCTAGTTCACCCTTCTCATTGAGAGAAAACAGACGGATGGTATCATCACGAGCGGCAAAGACAATCACATCCTCAGACGAATGAGTCAATTGAATCTGCCTGGCAGCACAATCAAGATGCGCCTTATGCTTAGAAAGCCAATCCATTCTGAGAATAAGATCAATATCCGAGTCACCAAGAACATTTGGGGAGGATAAGAACTTATAGTCACCCAAAGTGATTGTAACATCCGGAACGCATACTTGAGATGTCATTTGACGGGCCGGAGAGACAATAGCCAACGGTTTTGGCAACACTCAAGTAAAAAAATCATGCTTAGATGCAAAAGGTCTCGAGATGAAACAATGCGATGCACCAGTGTCAAAAAGAACTTTTGCATGAACATTGTTAACAGGAAGGTTACCCATGATGACATCTGACGAGTCCTCTGCCTGAGCTGCATTCACCATGTTGACCTTGGCGTACTTGGGGTTATGCTTGACCACAGCTGTACTTGCCGATCTCACAGGAGGAGGAGGAGGGAGACGTCTATGATTGAAGCACGTGTTGACATAGTGACCCTTCTCTTGGCACTTGTCGCACGTGACCTCTGAAAGCGGACGGTGGTAGGGAGCACTCGATCTTGGAGATTGAGACGAAGTCTAGTTCTGAAAGCCAGGGTTGGGTGGGTGGGAAGATCCACTGCCACCTTTTCTCTTATGATACGGCTGACGGAACGGAGGAGGAGGAAGCCAATACTTCTGCTGCTTGGACACTTGAGTAGAGGAAGAAGGAGTAGCATCTCTGACTCGCTTCTTGGAAGCATCACACTTCAGTTGAGCAGCCTCTTGCTTCAATGCCATGTTGTAGAACTCATCGTACCTCAAGGGATCAAAGAGAACAAGAGCTAGCTGGATTTCTTCTCTGAGACCACCCCTGAACTGGTATATCATGCTCTTCTCGTCACGGACGTCCTGCTTAGCAAAGCGGGCGAGCTTCTGAAACAACTTGTTGTAGTCATAGACAGAAAAAGAGCCTTGCTTCAGGTTGCGGAATTCCTCACGCTTGCTTTCAACCACGCTCTGAGGAATATGATGAGCTTTGAAGTCTTGACGGAATTCATCCCAGGTAATCACAAGGCCACCTCTGGAATCCTTGTACTGCTGGAATCATTCTGCAGCTTAGTCTTTGAGTTGGAAGGAATCGAACTTGACAAAGTCCTCAAGCCTGACGTTACTGCACTCGAAATGCTTGCACAAGTCCACGAGCCAATCGTCAGCATCAGTTGCCTCAACACAATTGCTGAAAGTCTTTGGCCCGTTAGCAAGGAACTGGATGAGTGTAGCAAAGTGATTCTGATTGTTGCCTTGGTTGCCTTGATTCGCTTGATTGCACTCTTGAAGAATTTGCATGATCAACTGCGTGTTTGCATTGGTTGCGGCCATCAAGCTTGTCATGCCTCCGGAGGAGGGGGAGGTGGTGGCGGATGAGGATTCGGAGTCGTGCGCGTTGGAGGAGCCATCCTGAAGAGGTGGACATCCATTAGCACATCGATAGATAAAATTGAAGCTGAATCAAGCGGGTTGAAATTGCAACATATAGTCTTCACATCCGAATGAAATGAACGAATGCATTCCAATTGAAATGGTCACATATCCATAAATTGAGAAGCAATTAGAATTTAGGTAGAGGAAATAAATCAACAAGGTACGGATCAACAACGAATACTCGGTAAGAAATCCCAATCTCAAACCAAATATCCTGGAAGAAGAACTAGAGCTACAAGAATTCCCACCTATGAAACTCCTGAACCTTTCCGGTTATGCAATCAGGTGTTGGGGATACAGGGGAAGCATAATATCTCACCCAAATCTAGCAATTCCTACATCCAGCTGTATCCATCCTTCAACACATAACCGAGAAAAACTTCGGAAACCATCTACCTCAACCTTCGAAAAGCATCCGTTATACAAGTTATGGCAATACTCCCGAACTCCCGCCCCAGTACTAGGTGGCGTCGAGGTTATCTCACCAACAACTGCATAAAAGAGATTTTCGATGTCGGCGTACTAAACTCAGGTATTCCAGAACTGCAATGATAAAATTGTGACGACAACACCTCGGAGCTCAACTCCCCGGGACACTGCCACAACCCCTAAATGACAGGAGGCACCAAGAACAATGTTCTCGTCACAAATCCATCGGAACGATTCCAAGATACCCGCGTGATCCTAAATTTTTTTTTGTGAAATTTGAGAAGAGAAGAGTCAAAACTCTACGTCAGGATGCCTCACCAGCGCAATGAAGGGACTGGGGAGTAAAAAGAATTCCTAAACTCTCCGATATATAATTCCTAAATGACTCAAAACATTTTTCAAGACACAACTCGGCCGCTAAAAATGATCAAGCAATGGGGCTCCTAAGGTCGGGGAAGGCTCTGATACCAACTTGTAACGCCCTCGATGCGGCTATATCTCCTACATGTCGAAGCACGACTTAGAGGCATAACCGCATTGAAAGCAATGTCGCAAGTAAGGTAATCTTCACAACATCCCATGTAAATAGATATTAAAAGGGGAAGGTACATAGTTGGCTTACACTCGCCACATCACACAATGTACATAAATAACATACATCATCCAATACACTCATGGTCCGACTACGGTACCATAATAAAAGATCAACCCAACATGGGACACGGTCCCGATCGCCCCAACTGGGCACCACTACTGATCATCAGGGAAAGACACATAGTAACGGCGTGAGTCTTCGTCGAACTCCCACTTCAGCTCAAGCGCGTCATCTGGAACGGAATCGTCAGGCCCTGCATCTGGTTTGGAAGTAATCTGTGAGCCACGGGGACTCAGCAATCTCGAACCCTCGCGATCAAGCCTATTTAAGCTTATAGGTAAGGCAAGGTAAATATGTGGACCTGCAGCAAGCGACTAGCATATATTGTGGCTAACCTGTTCACAAAAGAGTGCGAGAAGAGAAGGCAAAGCACGAACGACTAACTAGAGAACAACCTATGGCAAGCATTACTCCAACACCGTGTTCACTTCCCGGACTCCACCGAGAAGAGACCATCACGGTAACTCACACGGTTGATTCATTTTAATTAAGTTAAGGTTCAAGTTATCTACATCCGGACATTAACAAATTCCCATCTGCCCATAACCGCGTGCACGGCTTTCGAAAGTTCAAAACCCTGCAGGGGAGTCCCAAATAAGCCCATGACAAGCTCTCACGGTCAACGAAGGATATACCTTCTCCTGAGACATTCCGATCAGACTCAGTATCCCGGTTCTACAAGACACTTCGACAAGTTAAAACCAATCCAGCAACACCGCCCGAATGTGCCGACAAATCCCGATAGGAGCTGCACATATCTCATTCTTAGGGCACACTCGGATAAGAAGTCCGTACAACTAAAACCAGCCCTCGAGTTTCCCCGAGGTGGCACTGCAAGGGGCTCTAGGTTGGACCAACACTCAGAGGAGCACTGGCCCGGGGGGGTTTAAATAAGATGACCCTTGGGCTCCGGAAACCCAAGGGAAAAAGAGGCTAGGTGGAAAATGGTAAAACCAAGGTTGGGCATTGCTGGAAGAGTTTTATTCAAGGCGAACTATCAAGGGGTTCCCATTATCACCCAACTGCGTAAGGAATGCAAAATCCGGGAACATAACACCGATATGACGGAAACTAGGGCGGCAAGAGTGGAACAAAACACTAGGCAAAAGGCCGAGCCTTCCACCCTTTAACAAGTATATAGATGCATTAAGATAACAAGATAATATAGTGATATCTCAACAAGTAAATAATGTTCCAACAAGGAACAGTCTCCAATCTTCACCTGCAACTAGCAACACTATAAGAGGGGGCTGAGCAAAAGCGGTAACATAGCCAATCAACGATTTGCTAGGACATGGTGGGTTAGAGGTTTGACATGGCAATTTGGGAGGCATGATAAGCAAGTGGTAGGTATCGTAGCACGGACATAGCAAAAGAGCGAGCATCTAGCAAAGCAAAGATAGAAGTGATTTCGAGGGTATGATCATCTTGCCTGCAAAGTTGTTAGAGTTGAATGGATCCTCGAAAGTAAACTCAACGGGCTCCTCGTTAGCGAACTCGTCTCCTGGCTCTACCAAAACAAGACAAAAAAGCAACAAGAACACAATCAACCACGTGCAAAGCCCAAACAACTTGATGCAAACATGGTATGCTATGCGGGATGCGATATGTGATGCATATGCAAGATTTGACAAGAGATGAATGAATCTGGCCTCAACTTGGGAATCCAAGTGTGCCACTGGAAAGGTGAGATGATTTCGATTGAAAACGATATAAAGAACACCAGGATCGGAGACACGGTTTGGAAATGGCAAGCAATTCGAATATGGCACGAGTCTGCGATATACAACAAGTGACCATCTAAATGCAACAAGATGAACATGCTACAGCACCCAAACATGGCAACAAAATACATGGCATGGATCCATTCGTGATGCTTAACAAAAGATGAACACTGAGCTACGGCCAATTCATCCATTAACAGGTTCAAACAAGCATGGCAAAAATGGAATTGGTAAACAGATCTCAGACTTAGTGAAATTAACACTTGTCTGAAATTTCAGATCAGGTAGCACACTTTGGAGCAAGAAAACTATATGCTACAGGAGGTTAACATGGCAAAGTAAAGCATGGCATGGAGCTACTCAAAGAAAGTCCCTTAGTGACCTTGAGCCAAAAGGGATCAGAAAATACAATTGCAAGCATGTGAACATGGCAAAAACTTAAACAGATAACAGACTTAGTGAAAAGCTGGAGCATGCAAAACAGATATCAAGTAGGCATGTTTACGAGCTCGATGCACTCACTACAGAGCATGTCATGATAATCTAAGCATACACCCATCAAGAATACACATTATACAAGCTAGACATGGCAAGAACAATAACATGGCATGCACGGAACAACTACAACATCCTCGGCAAAATCGCTAACAAGTAGACAATCTGCCCAAATTCACGAAATGACAAAAGTAGAGCTCGATTGACTCAAGCTAGGGTGCTCCATAATTGCAGACAAAGACATGGATGGATAAAGCACTACATGATTAACAAAACATCCTTACTGATCATCCTCAAAAGAGGCACGGATCACTAGGAAACAACAGGAACATATGGCATATTGATAAGAACAGCTCAAGGACTTGGTGGAATTTCTAAGTCCCTGAAATCAGCATTAACGTATCCACCACTTTGCAAGCTTGTGCTAGTCACCACACACATCACAAAAATACATGGATGGCACCTCTGGAAAGATGTTAAAGCATATAACAAAACATATGTAGAGATCAGGGGCATATCATGCACACATTAATCATGGCAAAAATGACAAATAGCTATTTGGAGCAGCAGATCTGGCAATTATCTCAACTAGCACTCTTCCAACAGCATTTCGGGCATCAAGATGAACTTAAATGAAAATGATGCAATGAGATGAAATGATGTGCTCTCTGAGACGAACATTTTGATATGCTATATGCCCAAAACAGATCTACGGATCCAAAGTTACGGCATGATGAACATAGCAAAAATAATTAGGGTTCGTGACGAAAAAGTCAACCCTGAGATTTCGGATCTCAGATCCAGATCGGGATCTCGCCGGAGTTACTGTTCATGCGTGTACTCCGAGGATCGTCGGCCGGACTTGGAGCTCGCCGGAGATGGGGAGGGAGCCGAGGCGGTGGAGGAGGTCGGGGGAGCTCGCCGGAGTTACTCCCGGCGACGAGGCGACGTGGTGGCACGAGCGGCGAGGTGGGGCGGCGTGGCGGAGCGGCGGCCGCTGGCGAGGAGGCGCGGTGCTCCAGCCGCCTGAGCTGGAGAAGGAAGGCGGCGGGGCCGGGCGCTGCTGCTCGGGGGAGAGGAGGCCGGGCGGCGCCTGGATGGGCCGCGGGGGCCTCCCGCGGGCTCAGGCGGGCCGGCGCAGCGGCGGCGATGTGGGCGCCTGCCCGGGACACGTGGCGAGAGACGATTGGCTGGCGCGGTCGCGGTGGACGTGTCCGGCCGGACCGGACTTGTCCGGCGGCGCGGGGTGGAAGAAGGCTAGGGTTTGTAAGAGGAGATCCGGGATTTCAGAGGAGGGGCTATTTATAGGCATAGAGGGAGCTAGGAGTGTCCAAATGAGGTGCGGTTTTCGGCCACGCGATCATGATCGAACGCTCTAGATGATGGAGAGGGTTTTGGTAGGTTTTGGTCCAAATTGGAGGGGTGTTGGGCTGCAACACACACGAGGCCTTTTCGGTCCCTCGGTTAACCATTGGAGCATCAAACGAAGTCCAAATGGTACGAAACTTGACAGGCGGTATACCGGTAGTAAACCAAGGCCGCTTGGCAAGTCTCGGTCCAATCCAGAAATGTTTAATCCCCACACAAGAAAGAAAGGTAGAAATGACCACCGGAGGAGAACGGAGCGCCAGAATGCAAAACGGACAACGGGGAAAATGCTCGAATGCATGAGATGAACACGTATGCAAATGCAACGCACATGATGACATGATATGAGATGCATGACAACGACAACAACACACGGAGACAAAAACCCGAACCCGAGAAAATAAAATAACTTAACGCCAGAAACGACAAGAGTTGGAGTACATATTGGTAAATCATATCCGGGGTGTTACATAAGCCCTATAAAGAGAGACGAGGCTCTAATACCAATTGAAAGATCGTGGATGTCGCCTAGAGGGGGGGGTGAATAGGCACTTTAAAATAATTATGGTTTAGGCTTGAACAAATGTGGAATAAACCTAGTGGTTAATTTGTCAAGCACAAAACCTAAAACAACTAGGCTCACCTATGTGCACCAACAACTTATGCTAAGCAAGATAAGCAACTATGTGATAGCAAGATATATGACAAAGAACAATATAGCTATCTCAAAGTAAAGTGCATAAGTAAAGGGCTTGGGTAAGAGATAACCGAGACACGTGGAGACGATGATGTATCCCGAAGTTCACACCCTTGCGGATGCTAATATCCGTTTGGAGCGGTGTGGAGGCACAATGCTCCCCGAGAAGCCACTAGGGCCATCATAATCTCCTCACGCCCTCACACAATGCAAGATGCCGTGATTCCACTAAGGGACCCTTGAGGGCGGTCAGCGAACCCGTACAAATGGCAACCCTTGGGGCGGTCACCGAACCCGTACACTTTGGAAACCCTTGGGGAAGGTCACCGGTACCCGTCAAATTGCTCGGGGCGATCTCCACAACCTAATTGGAGACCCCGATGCTTTCTTGGAGCTTTACACCACAATGATTAAGCTCCAAACACCACCAACCATCTAGGGCGCCCAAGCACCCAAGAGGAACAAGCTCAAGGGTACCAAGCACCCAAGAGTAATAAGCTTCTCAACTTGTAACTTCCACGTATCACCGTGGAGAACTCAAACCGATGCACCAAATGCAATGGCAAGGGCACACGGAGTGCCCAAGTCCTTCTCTCTCAAATCCCACCGAAGCAGCTAATGCTAGGGAGGAAAATGAGAGGAAGAACAAGAAGGAGAACACCAAGAACTCCAAGATCTAGATCCAAGGGGTTCCCCTCACATAGAGGAGAAAGTGATTGGTGGAAATGTGGATCTAGATCTCCTCTCTCTTTTCCCTCAAAAACTAGCAAGAATCCATGGAGGGATTGAGAGTTAGCAAGCTCGAAGAAGGTCAACAATGGGGGAAGAACATGATCTCTAAGGATTAGGTTCATTGGGGAAGAAGACCCCCTTTTAAAGGAGGGGGGAAATCCAACCGTTATGTGCTCAGCCCCCACACGAGCGGTACTACCGCTCGGGCGGAAGAAGTAGGGAAAACGAGCAACAAAACATGAACCTTGGGGCGGTAGTACAGCATATAAGCGGTACTACCGCTGGAGGAGCAGAACACGGGATCAAAAAAGGCAGGCAGAGCAGAGTATGGCGGAAGTGAAGCCGAAACGGTACTACCGCCCGACCGGAGCGGTACTACCGTGCCTTACTGTCGTGCAACTACTGCTAAACCCGACACGAAAAGAGCAGGACCCAAAATCGAGGCGGTAGAAGAGCGGTACTGCAGCGGTACTACGGCTGAGAGCACCAAGCGGTACTACCGCTGGGACCAGACAAAAGCCACTTCTCAAGAAAACAAGAACTACCATAACTTCTGCATATGAGCTCCAAATTGAGCAAACTCAAGCTTGTTGGAAACAAGACGACGAGTAGCATCAAATAGTAAGAAGAGGTAGGGGAGGTATGCCTAACAAAAAGAGGAGTGAAACCTCCAACCGAGAAGAACCGGCAAAACCTCCAACATCGAAAACATCATAGAAGATGCATGTGAACTCCGTTTTCGATGAACTCGAGCTTGTCATCAAGATGACCATAAGCTCTAAGACTCACAAAGAGAACCAAAAAAGAACCAAGAAATATGATGCAAGGATGCAATGGTTTGAGATCTCAATGAACGATACGATCAAGCTACTCATCGAGATCCCCCCTTGATAGTACAGCAATCGATCCTATAAACCGGTCTCCCAACTACCATCATGAGATCGGTAAAATAGAAAACCTATCAAGGGCAAACCTTTGCCTTGCACATGGTCCACTTGAGCTAGATGATGACGATCTTGACTTCCTCAAGTTGGACCACCTTTCTTGATTGTGTTGTCTCGATAAAGACTAGTTGATTGCTCCCCCATACTCCACTATGGGTGAGCCACTCTTCTGCACATCTTCACATGTCCATTGTCACCACAATGGATGGCAAGCTTCAAGCATTTGATCTCTTCATGATGCTCCACTTGAACTTGCACACCGCAACCTAACCCCACAAAGAACTCTCACGAAGACCATGGGTTAGTACACAAAGCGAAATTGACAATGCTTATCATACCATGGGATCACTTGATCCCTCTCGGTACATCTTCTACGCTTTGTGAGTTGATCAACTTGATTCATTCTTGACTTAATCTTGATCAACCTTGAATCTTTCCAATTCTCTTCATTTGTATGATGTCTCGAAGGTAGACATGAATGATCACACAATCTTATTCTTCAAGACATGCTTGCAATAAGCTCGACACTCACATGACCAATCTTTGGATAATTCCTTGAATGGCACCTTGGTCGACACACACTCGCCTTGAAACCCACACATGTACTCCAAGAAAGGCCTATGGACAAAACCTCTAAATATAACTCAAGGCAACCATTAGTCCATAGAGATTGTCATCAATTGCCAAAACCAAACATGGGGGCACCGCATGTTCTTTCAGTTGTGTGTCACTCCTGCCGGCGGCCTCCTCCAACTCCTGGGCCGTGGCCCATCGTGAGAAACGCTCCCATACCTATCCTTCTCTGTTGGGCCAGCCAGATATGGCCCGAGGTGTTTTTTTCCTGCTGCGAATTTGTCAATTTTCCAGAGGCTGTGGTTTTTACAGAAAAGCCCCTCATGTTCATGCATATTCTAACTCCACAACCGTGCATCCAAATTAAACAAACTTTATATGAAAAATGCTTAGAATTTTATGTAGATTAATAATTTGCCACTTTCATGCATGTTTGAAATGTTTAAATATTTGTTTGTTTAAATTTGTTCAAATGCCATGTTAAAATGCTTTAATTCATAACTTAATAACTGTAGCTCCAAATTTAATAATCTTTATATGTAAATGGGGTATAAAAATGCCTAGCTTAACATGGTGTACTTACTTTGCATGTTTAACAACTCTAAAATTGTGTTTAGGGCAGAACAGTACCAAAACTAATATATGCTCATGAGGGTTTTTTCGGAGTTGTTGTTTGTTGTTCCGGCCTCATTTAAACTTGCCTAGATAGGTAGTTTTCTTATGCTTCACCCCTTGCCATGCTAACCTACATTTAATTTTGTTGAGTACATAAATTGGAGAGAACTAAATAATTCATGTGGTGTTTCGTCAATATGCAACTCGTTGCATATTGAGCTCCACTTAACTGGTAGTGTTGTTTGTTGCACTTTGCCATGCCATGCTTCATTAAACCGGACATGCGTCATACTTGGTTGTGCATCATGCCATGTTTATGTGATGGTTGTTTACTATGTGCTTGCTTCTTTTCGGGTTTCTTCTCTCCTTAGCTTCGGTTTGTTCCGGAGTTGTGAGGATTCGTTCGACTACGTCTGTTTGTCTTCGTCATGGACTCGTTCTTATTCCTTGCGGGATCTCGGGCAAGATGACCATACCTCGAAATCACTTCTATCTTTGCTTGCTAGTTGCTCGCTCTTTTGTTATGTCGTGGTACCTACCACTTGCTTTATCAAGCCTCCCATATTGCCATGTCAAGCCTCTAACCCACCTTTCCTAGCAAACCGTTGTTTGGCTATGTTACCGCTTTGCTCAGCCCCTCTTATAGCGTTGTTAGTTGCAGGTGAAGATGGAGTTTGTTCCATGTTGGAACATGGATATTGTTGGGATATCATTACTATTATATCGTATTTACTTTAATGCATCTATATACTTGGTAAAGGGTGGAAGGCTCGGCCTTATGCCTGGTGTTTTGTTCCACTCTTCCCGCCCTAGTTTCCGTCATACCTATGTTATGTTCCTTGATTTTGTGTTCCTTACGCGGTTGGGTGTTATGGGAACCCCTTGACAGTTCGCTTTGAATAAAACTCCTCCAGCAAGGCCCAACCTTGGTTTTACATTTGCCTAACAACCTATCACCTTCCCTTGGGTTCTGCAGACTCAAGGGTCATGTTTATTTT
>NC_041386.1:565302691-565320914 GCF_002162155.2 Triticum dicoccoides
ACCAGAGCCACTTGCAGCGCCACCTCAGGGAAACTTGAGGGCTGGTTTTAGATGTACGTAGTGTTCATCCGGTGTTGCTCTGAGAACGAGATATGTGCAGCTCCTATCAGGATGTCGGTGCATCGGGCGGTCTTGCTGGTCTTGTTTTACCATTGTCAAGATGTCTTGTAACCGGGATTCCGAGTCTGATCGGGTCTTCCTGGGAGAAGGAATATCCTTCGTTGACCGTGAGAGCTTGTGATGGGCTAAGTTGGGACACCCCTACAGGGTTTTGAACTTTCGAAAGCCGTGCCCACGGTTATGGGCAGATGGGAATTTGTTAATATCCGATTGTAAAGAACTTGACACTTAACTTAATTAAACTGCATCAACCGCGTGTGTAGCCATGATGGTCTCTTTCCGGCGGAGTCTGGGAAGTGAGCACGGTTCTTGTGTTATGCTTGAACGTAAGTAGCTTCAGGATCACTTCTTGATCACTTCTAGTTCACGACCGTTGTGTTCCTTCTCTTCTCGCTCTTATTTGCGTATGTTAGCCATCATATATGCTTAGTGCATGCTGCAGCCCCACCTCATTACCTTTTCCTACCCACAAGCTTAAATAGTCTTGATCTCGCGGGTGTGAGATTGCTGAGTCCTCGTGGCTCACAGATACTTCCATACAGTTGCAGGTGCCGATGATACCAGTGCAGATGATGCAACTGAGCTCAGATGGGAGCTCGATGAAGATCGTGTTCGTTGTGATGTTTCGTTTCCTTTCGATCAGTAGTGGAGCCCAGTTGGGGCGATCAAGGATCTAGCATTTGGGGTTGTCTTTCTTTATTTTGGTTCCCTAGTCGGACCTTGATTGTATTATGGATAATGTATGATATTTATGCATTGTGTGAAGTGGCGATTGTAAGACAACTCTTTATCTCGTTCTTATTCAGTACATGGGATGTGTAAAGATTACCCCTCTTGCGACATGCCTACCATGCGGTTATGCCTCTAAGTCGTGCTCCGACACGTGGGAGATATAGCCGCATCATGGGTGTTACAAGTTGGTAATCAGAGCCTTCCCCGACTTAGGACCCCCCTGCTTGATCGAATCGCTGACGTTGTTGAGTCTAGAACAAAATGTTTTGAGTCTTAGGATTATATATATCGGAGAGTAGGATTCTTTTTACTCATCAGTCCCTTCGTCGCTCTGGTGTGGCCTCCTGACGTAGAGTTTTGACTCTTCTCTCCTCAAATTTCACGAAATTTTTTTTAGGATCACGCGGGTATCTTGGAATCGTTCTGATAGTTTTGTGACGAGAACATTGTTCTTGGTGCCTCCTGACGTTTAGGGGTTGTGGCAGTGTCCCGGGGAGTTGAGCTCCGAGGTGTTGTCGTCACAATTTTATCGTTGCAGTTCTGAAATACCTGAGTTCGCCGACATCGAAAATCTCTTTTATGCAGTTGTTGGTGAGATAACCGCGACACCAACCAGTACTGGGGCGGGAGTTCGGGAGTATTGCCATAACTTGTATAATAGATGCTTTTCGAAGGTTGAGGTAAATGATTTCTGAAGGTTTCTTGGTTATGTGTTGAAGGATGGATACAACTGGATGTAGGATTTGCTAGTTTTGGGTGAGATATTATGCTTCCCCTGTATCCCCAACACCTGATTGCATAACCAGAAAGTTTCGGGATTTTATAAGTGGGAATTCAATTAGCTCCTAGAATATCTTTCCAACAGACACATGATACGATATGGGATCTATCATATGTTTGTTTCTGGCTTATTTTGCAAGTCAATCCTTGGTTTTGTTTTGAGTTGTGGTATTCGAGTTGCTTCAATATCAAGTGTTGATTCCATATCTTTCCTAAGTGGTGTTCTCATATTTCTATGTGAATACTAATCCTTCATGATAATTGAGATTATCATGTCAATCTTTTTCAACTGGCGTTTTTCTCTTCAAGCGAATCCGATCATTTCAACATTCGCAAGATCACCTCTCAATTTTCCCAACGTTGTTTGTTTCATCCGTCCCAAGTTGTCTTTGTTTTTCCCACCCTCCCACCCCTTTTTTACTTCAAGGACTTGGCTTTCTTAATCAAGTATCAATCTTATTGATGTGAAGTCTCTCCATTCTTTTCCGTCAATATTCTTATCCGGTGATTCTCAGGAAGATACTAACGGAGCTTCAAGTTCATCATTCTTCGTTTCTTTTATCTTCTCCGGTGGATTTAAATCAAGATTTCGGTGTTGATCTTATCCTTTCCTCGTTTCAAATGTTTTCTCATGTTGTTGCACCTCTTAATCTTTCACCTCTCGCTATTCATTTGTTCGGGAGTGCTGAAGATATCTCAGAAGGCTCGTCTTTTCATTCAAGATCCGTTCAACCTATTTCAAGGTTGTTATCTCATTCAAGCCATTTAATTCAACCAATGCAATCTCTCTTTTCAAGCAGTCGTTCAACGATGTTTCTTTTGAGTGGGCCCTAACCCATAGGTCTTTTTCCAGGATCTTCCCTGACTCTTCTAATTTTACCGGACCTATTCCCAAATCTTTCAAAGTTTGGCGTAAGAATGAATTATCATCAGTCAGATGGTTTCTCCAAGATCTTATAACTCTTTTCATTGTTGGCTCAACCTCTTCGCTTTTCATTCTCCTAGAGTATCTCAACAATTCATGGTGGTGTTTCTCATCATCATTCTTTGCATTTGAAGACCGAAGAAGAGTTTTCCTCCAAATCTTATCCGTTCTCTCAAAGATTCGTGATTTGAGCTTGTTGCCATCCTCTCATAATTGTTTTTCGATTGTGAGAATTCTTTTCACCCATCCGGAGCAATTCAGGAGTATTTTTCAGTTTGATTATCCAGAGCCCATCATCTCAGAATTATTCATTCCAGCTTTTCAGCTCTCGTTCTCTAAATCATACCGGTGCTTCATTGAAATATCCTCTAATTAGTTCATGATCTCTTCGTTCTCATGTATCTAAATCCCAGCAAGTATCTTCTTTCGTTTTTCTAATTCTTCCCAGTGATTTGTGCTTTTGCTACTTTCATTTTCAATTCTTACGGTGGTTCGTTCAAGATTTCTCCTCCTTCGTTATCGTATCAATTCATTCATTCTTTCCAAATCCTACTGGTGGCTTGTTCAAGTCTTTTCTCAAGATTGCGATATCTCTCTCTTAATCCTTTCTACGAGAATAAGTAGTATGTCAAATCTGTTGCTTGTCATCAATCTAAATTGGTGAAGGATACGCATAATCTAATTCTTATTCTTGTTTCATCCAAGTGATTAATTCCTTATTCCGGAGGTTCATCCAAATTTTTTATTTCTTTTGTTCATCTTTCTTTCCGGAGTTCCAATTTTATCTCGATTATATCATTTCAAAGCTTCACCTAATCATTGCAAGGCTTCTGTGACACCCCAAAATTTTAACCTTGTTTTATTAATTAAAATTTTCCCAGGAAATTTAAACTTTTATTTTCTGGATGTTCTTTTGATTTCAGAACCATTCTTTTCCGTATTATTATGGAGTTTTTACCTCAAGTTAAAAAAAACTTTCCAAATATATTATTGGACTTGTTTGCCATTTCAAGAAAAACATTTCTATTATCAGTGGAATTTATTTGCACAATTGTTTCTCTCTGAGCTTTATTCCTTAAAATGATTTTCCATTAATTTTGGAGCTCTTTTTGAACTACAACCACTTGATAAATTTATTTAAAATTTTCACCAAAATTTGGAGATGTCATGTGATGTTTTTAAATCACTTTTATGCAAAAATATATTTCATTCATTTAATATTTTGAGCTCTACACCAAGTTTTCAAATCTGGTCCAGATGGCAGTATTACACTACAACCCATTTAAATATTCCTTTAAAACCTCCACCAAAATTGTGGGATGTTAGTAGTAGTATGTAATTCAACCTTATGCAAAAACCCAGAGTTGCCCTTTGAGATATTTGAGTGAATCAACCTCATTTCCATTCTGGCCCAGTTGGATGTTTTCTACTGCATCACTATTCAATTTTGCTCTAGTGACCATGAGCTTTCTCTTGCTTGTAGTACACCATACAAAACCCTTAAGTCCAGAAGAGTGGACCCATTGGAGGATTTTTAAGTGCATGCAACAGTGCCTTTTACTTTCTGTCCAGAATCAGTTTTCTCACAAACTTGCACTAGCAAGTTTTTGTTTTTGGCAAACTAACCTTACCACCCTCTCATTCATCTAAAGAGACTATGATCTAGAGATTTGGGCTACCCCAAGAGTTGCCTAGATGCACATGGCATTTTGTCAAACACCCTGTGTGCATAGCCAGATTTGGCATGATTTTTAGTCTGCTATATGAACTTGATCCCCTGACCAGACCAGCATGTCCCATGGATTTTCCCTAGCCCATAGCCCCACCCTGCTAACCCTCTTATGGATTGGAGCCCCCTAGCATGCCTTGGCATATTGCCGAGCACGTAGCGTGCGTGCTCTGGGCGCGCCTAGAGCGCGTGTTTTGCACGTGCGTGCGCACGGGTCGCCACGTTGCACCCTGGCCCTTTCTCGCCTACAGAGCCACACCCCGACCTCATCCACTCACCAGAACACGCCAGCTCGCCCCTAGCGCCCTATAGTGCCGCCGCCAGGGCCCTCTTGGCGGCACGCCGACGGCCACAGTACGCCCTGCCATGGACGGCGCCGCCCAAGCCACAACTCCTCGCCAGCTGCCCTCGTGAGCAGGCCGCCCTTATCCCCAAGCCCGTCCGCTAGCACCGACCCTGCTCCGGCCATCGCCACGTCGCTCTGCCACAACAGAAGCGGTCGGCCGGTGATCTTATCCCCGGCCGCCGCGGAACCGCCATTGCTCGCCTATTTAAGGGGCCCCCGAGCTCGTCAGGCCCTCAAGCAACCTCTCTCACTCCCTCACTGATCCCCCCGTAGCAGTCAATCGACCAGGGAAGGTCTTCTTCCCCATCTCCGGCCAGTACAGCCACCGCCGCCCTCCGGTCCATTCATTCGCAACCGAGCCCCTCCCGTCCATCTAGCGCCACTGTCCGACTCCCCATGACCCTGCGGAGCCGCCCAAGACCTCAAACCCGCTCGGGAGCCACCGTAGCCCAGAGCCCCAAACCTCCCGAAGCCACCGGCCACCGCGAAGCTCACCACCGGCGACTCCCTTTGCCCCCACCAACCCCTCGACCACCGGGAGGACCGTCCTAGCATGGTGGATCCATCCCTGCCCTCCGGAGCCCGCGAGGAGCCACCGTTCGCCGGCGTTGATCGCCGGAGCTCCCGCCTCTGTTCGGCCAGAGGAGGAAGGAGGCGGGGCGACCGGTCAAACCTGACCAGTGGGCCCCCTTGGACCCACTGTCAGCGACCCCGAGCCAGTCCACGCTAGCGTAAGTGGAAGCGCAAAACCCCCGAGTACGTCTCCTCTGCTTCGAAAACGTATTCCGCCCGAAGCTTTTTCCTTTTTCTGTTTTATTTTAAAAACAGAATTTGACTAAACTTTGACTGGCTATAACTTTTTATATATAAATCCAAATGACTTGATTCTTTTTATGTTGTTTCTCAAATATTGTCTAGTTTATTTTCATATTTATTTCAAAATTTTCCAAACAACTTTTTTGTGCTATTTTTAAAGTATGTGTTATTTGAATATTTTCAAAAATAGGAGTTTGAAGAAGGAGAAAACTTTCAAAAGTTTTGGAATGCACCCTGCCTCTCCACAACTTGAAGGCAAGCATTCTGAACCCTGGCATAATACTTTGTGGGTTGTTTGATACGGTTATAACACCACCTCGACATGAAGCATTAGTTATTTTTATGTGACGATATGATCATACGCTTTGAGTGCATACTGAAAATTCTTGCTGTTGGAAATAGATATGCTTGTGATAGCAATCGCCCTCATATGCCTCTCGTGCCTACCGGGAAGGATCCGGGAAAGTCTCTGTCTTGGGTAGACACGAGCTTGTCCCTCGTCGAGACGGTTATGAACGGTGGGGCAGGGGGAGGTATGATGAGTGGTGGTTGTGTCTGATGGATGTGAAATATAATTCTTGAGCTAACCATGCAGGAAATACTTAAACCTCCAGAGTCGACCGTAGATCGAGTCTTGTTCCAGTAACCCCCATACTTGTTTCGTGCTGCCACTTGTCCCTGTCGTAGGTAGGGTACGGTTCAGTAAGTTGTCAACCCCTGTCTAGCACACACCGTACAGAGAGGCCATAGTGGAAGAAACCGACTGCAACCGGTAGGCATGGCACTTGGTCCGGGGGCATGGGTGTTTCCGGTTGGGACCGAGAGGGGGCACCCCTTAGAGCGCGCGATAGAAATTTGATCCCATGCTACACGAGGTTGTAGCCTCCCCACTTAGAGTTTGTTTAACAGGTGTCGTGGGTGATTCTAGACACGAGTAAAGTTAAGCTGGTGTGTGCAAGTGAGGCGTGTTTTCGACTAAAGACCGTAGACGGAATTAGTTCCGATGGACTAAAGAAATCCGTTTCTCGTGGGTAAAGAGTACACCCTCTGCAGAGATATTAAATCTATTCGAATAGTCGTGTCCATGGTTAAGGACTACAGTCTGGGATGGGTCAAATGTCGATCTTAGTGTCGGTCTTCGGAGGAAAAACTACTAAACCAGAACATTGATTATGACCTGTGACGTATAATGATTATGATTATTATTATTATGGACTAACCATTTATGTTATTTGAATTATTGAGTATCCCTGGGACGGTTCTACCTCCCGAATATTCACTGTGATTATTCTTATATAAGCCCTTTATGTGGTGTCGCTCAGACGCCCGACTGTGGCATGCTTGTCATTTCATTTACTTATAAGCCCTTTATGTGGTGTCGCTCAGACGCCCGACTGTGGCAGGCTTGTCATTTCATTTACTTATAAGCCCTTTATGTGGTGTCACACAGACGCCCGACTGTGGCATGCTTGTTATTTCATTTACTTATAAGCCCTTTATGTGGTGTCGCACAGACGCCCGACTGTGGCATGCTTGTTATTCCTCTCATATATAAGCCCTTTATGTGGTGTCGCTCAGACGCCCGACTGAGGCGTGCTTCATATTATTATCCCTTCGAGGCGTCGCTTCAGACACCCGATCGGTGCTTTTCATTTCTACACCCTGATTGTTTACTCATGTTTTATTTGAATGATCTGCTTGCGTGCATCATGAGCCTTATTTCATAACTGACGAAGTGATCATAGAATATTTTTAAAACATGATTATCAGTGGCTATATTATACCTGTGTTCTTAATATTTGCGAGTACATTTAAAGTACTCACTGGCTTGTCCCTGGCTATTGTCTTGGCCAGATTTCCTGCGTGGAGAGGAGCGTTGCGATGACAGCCCCGGAACCTACGCAATGGAGATAGCAGCCTCGCGAAGATAGGAGTTATCCTGGTCAGTTGTTCCTGTGGGAAATGGAGTCCCATAGACGCTGGTGATCCGCAAACCGCTTCCGCCTTCAGCCACTAGCAAACCATTTGTTGTACTCATAGGCCAGAATGGTCTTGTACTACATATCCTGTATTTTGCTTGGAGTTTCTGTATCAAGTTGGTGCCTCATCAGCTAACAGTAATCCTGGGGCTGGTGAGCACAAGGGCCGCTTTTGGGAAATTAATACCCAAAAATCCAGTCCTGACAAACTTGGTATCAGAGCCAGGCTGACCATTGGCTAATCCTATCTTAGCCAGGTCGAAAACCTAGGTAAACCAACCCACCAGACCTTAACCAAACCCCGGCCAAGCTTCTCGTGTAAGATAGCCACACAGTGACCCAACACCTTTTGGCAGTCGGTGCCCAACCTATCAACCTAGCATGTCAATCACGCGCCAGTGACCGACTCCTAAATTGTCTTATTCGCAAGCGTGCGAAGGAAGACTCCATCCCCTTTTTCTATAACAAGGGCGCGCTAGCCTCAACCCAGCACAGCACAGCCTCTACCCCAAACCAAGCTAAAATGCCAGGACCCATTGTTCACAATGAGACCACAGCAACCAACCTTGGAGGTTTTGTGACCGTGCTAGCGAACCTCACCCACCGTGCCTTTGCATTAGAAGAGCCCCTAGAATATGTTGTGTACCAAGGGTCCATGAGCGATGAAAGCCGTCAATTTTGGGCCACTGTGCCCGTCTATGTTAGGGGTCTATCGCCAGAATGCCCCTACAGGTTCACCGGAAGGACAAGTTCCTTTAAGCCACAAGCCATCCAACTAGCTGCTCGAGAAGCTATAGTTCAACTCCGGCACTTGTCGCCCAGAGTTAACAGTCGCTCATTCTACTACTACCCCAGCCGTGACGGGTATGGTAGACCACCCCAAGTTGCCAACAGAGATCACGAGACGGATCCTGCATTATTGCATCTGGTGCGCTATGTAAGTGCGCTAGAGGAACTGTTCGATCAAATCACCCTTGATCTAATCACAGCTCGTGGAGAACTGATCCGCCAAGCCCCAGCAAGAAGAGAAGATGAGCCCGACGCCGACAATACAGTCGTGCTGTTCGGACAACCGATCGAGACCTTGAGGTCAGCCCCAGCCATCAACCAAGGTGCTTTGATGACCCCAGAAGTGCTTCGTCGCCTTTTGGGAACACACTCCAATGGGATTGTAGCCAACAATCCCCGCGATGGTCATCATCGCTACCCCGACCCTGCAGTTCCTCAACCCCCTCCAGCTAACCCCGACGGTGAGGCCAATGGAGAAGCCTCGGCATCCACAAGGCCCGCCCGCTTGGATATAAATGGCGTAGACTAAGTCACTCGAGTAGTACCGAGTCTTAGTATACCCCACGCCCTGTAATTGTGTGATCATGTATCGCCATATTGGAATGCTACCTGCTTGTGCATCCCTATTTTGAATAGTGGCCATGCATGAGTGCGTTGGTGTACGGCTGCATTTTTAATTCCGGGCGTAGCTACCAAAACCAATCCTGACGGCACCCACAGTAACACGTCACTTTTGTGAGATGTGTGTATCCGTGGCTTGGACCCCGACCCCATGGGAGCAGAACTAGCAAACTAGTGCCCCTCACCGCGGTAAATAAACCAGCCCAGTTGCTATATAAAAGGCCACCTCGTGACCTTGCCGAGTACCCCTCATCTTGTGCGCAACCCTCACAACCATTTCTTGCCATGCCGAGCCCTAGCATTTATCTGAGAACCCTAGATGCAACCCCGGGTAGTTTTGTTAAAATATTGTGGGACTTTACCTGCAGTACCATGGTTCTACCCAGCTACCCCAGTACGAGCTGCTCAAGTCGAGGATCACCTCATCCACCTCGAAATATTGGGCAGCAGTGCACATTCCTCCCGTAGACTCAAATAAAGACCCAACGGAAGTCTCCTTCCTAGGGAAATCTATGTCGACTCCGCAGATGGCCATAGAAGTGGTTGCACACGAAGCGATTGTTCGCCTTCGATTCGCGGTACCCTATGCCAGCGAACGAGGGTATTATTACTTTCCGAGCCGTGCAGCACCCGGAGAAGTAGCATCCTTTCCTGGTGGATGAATTGAGAGAGACCCAGTACTGGCCAACCTTGTCCAGTATTTCATCGCTCAAGAACGTTTGACCCAGCGAATTATGGGTTATCTCCAGAGCCTCACTGATTTAAATCCTCAGATTGCCATCGGCAGACCACTGAGGCCCGACCAGGAGAGACGCGTTCATCGACTGGTCAACCCGCTTCCCCCAATAGAAGAAGAGTGCGCCCCAGTACAAGAGACGTTCTCTCGGGACCCTGTCCTTTTACCGTTTTC
Source organism: Triticum dicoccoides (assembly GCF_002162155.2). Taxonomy (NCBI): domain Eukaryota; kingdom Viridiplantae; phylum Streptophyta; class Magnoliopsida; order Poales; family Poaceae; genus Triticum; species Triticum dicoccoides. The sequence goes on from NC_041386.1 coordinate 565,312,439, forward strand.
ATTGTAAACGTCTTAGCTATGTTTTTTTGTGTGTTGCAGCTTATGATTGTACCCTAAGTTTGTGCTATGAGTAAACTCTTGGTTTCAACTAATGGGAATATTATTTTTAAAACAGCCCTTAGCAAATCTCGAGGACGAGATTTTTTTAAGGGGGGTAGTGTTGTGACACCCCGAAATTTTAACCTTGTTTTATTAATTAAAATTTTGCCAGGAAATTTAAACTTTTATTTTCTGGATGTTCTTTTGATTTCAGAACCATTCTTTTCCTTATTATTATGGAGTTTTTACCTCAAGTGAAAAAAAAACTTTCCAAATATATTATTGGACTTGTTTGCCCTTTCAAGAAAAACATTTCTATTATCAGTGGAATTTATTTGCACAATTGTTTCTCTCTGAGCTTTATTCCTTAAAATGATTTTCCATTAATTTTGGAGCTCTTTTTGAACTACAACCACTTGATAAATTTATTTAAAATTTTCACCAAAATTTGGAGATGTCATGTGATGTTTTTAAATCACTTTTATGCAAAAATATATTTCATTCATTTAATATTTTGAGCTCTACACCAAGTTTTCAAATCTGGTCCAGATGGCAGTATTGCACTACAACCCATTTAAATATTCCTTTAAAACCTCCACCAAAATTGTGGGATGTTAGTAGTAGTATGTAATTCAACCTTATGCAAAAACCCAGAGTTGCCCTTTGAGATATTTGAGTGAATCAACCTCATTTCCATTCTGGCCTAGTTGGATGTTTTCTACTGCATCACTATTCAATTTTGCTCTAGTGACCATGAGCTTTCTCTTGCTTGTAGTACACCATACAAAACCCTTAAGTCCAGAAGAGTGGACCCATTGGAGGATTTTAAGTGCATGTAACAGTGCCTTTTACTTTTTGTCCAGAATCAGTTTTCTCACAAACTTGCACTAGCAAGTTTTTGTTTTTGGCAAACTAACCTTACCACCCTCTCATTCATCTAAAGATACTATGATCTGGAGATTTGGGCCACCCCAAGAGTTGCCTAGATGCACATGGCATTTTGTCAAACACCCTGTGTGCATAGCCAGATTTGGCATGATTTTTAGTCTGCTATATGAACTTGATCCCCTGACCAGACCAGCATGTCCCATGGATTTGCCCTAGCCCATAGCCCCACCCTGCTAACCCTCTTTTGGATTGGAGCCCCCTAGCATGCCTTGGCATATTGCCGAGCATGTAGCGTGCGTGCTCTGGGTGCGCCCAGAGCGCGCGTTTTGCACGTGCGTGCGCACGGGTCGCCGCGTCACGCCCCGGCCCTTGCTCGCCTGCAGAGCCGCACCCCGACCTCATCCACTCACCAGAACACGCCAGCTCGCCCCTGGCGCCCTACAGCGCCGCCGCCAGGGCCCTCTTGGCGGCACGCCGACGGCCATAGTACGCCCTGCCATGGACGGCGCCGCCCAAGCCACAACTCCTCGTCAGCTGCCCTCGTGAGCAGGCCGCCCTTATCCCCAAGCCCGTCCGCTAGCACCGACGCTGCTCCCGCCATCGCCACGTCGCTCTGCCACAACAGAAGCGGTCGGCCGGCGATCTTATCCCCGGCCGTCGCGGAACCGCCATTGCTCGCCTATTTAAGGGTCCCCCGAGCTCGTCAGGCCCTCAAGCAACCTCTCTCACTCCCTCACTGATCCCCCCGTAGCAGTCGATCGACCAGTGAAGGTCTTCTTCCCCATCTCCGGCCAGTACAGCCGCCGCCGCCCTCCAGTCCATTCAGTCGCAATCGAGCCCCTCCCGTCCATCTAGCGCCACCGTCCGACTCCCCAGGACCCTGCGGAGCTGCCCAACACCTCAAACCCGCTCGGGAGCCACCGTAGCCCAGAGCCCCAAACCTCCTGAAGCCACCGGCCGCCGCGAAGCTCACCACCGGCGACTCCCTTTGCCCCCACCAACCCCTCGACCACCGGGAGGACCGTCCTAGCATGGTGGATCCATGCCTGCCCTTCGGAGCCCGTGAGGAGCAACCGTTCGCCAGCGTTGATCGCTGGAGCTCCCGCCTCTGTTCAGCCAAAGGGGGAAGGAGGCGGGGCGACCGGTCAAACCTGACCAGTGGGCCCCCTTGGACCCACTGTCAGCGACCCCGAGCCAGTCCACGCTGGCGTAAGTGGAAGCGCAAAACCCCCGAGTACGTCTCCTCTGCTTCGAAAACGTATTCCGCCCAAAGCTTTGTCCTTTTTCTGTTTTATTTTAAAAACAGAATTTGACTAAACTTTAACTGGCTATAACTTTTTAAATATAAATCCAAATGACTTGATTCTTTTTATGTTGTTTCCCAAATATTGTCTAGTTTATTTTCATATTTGTTTCAAAATTTTCCAAACAACCTTTTATTATTGTTTTTAAAGTATGTGTTATTTGAATATTTTCAAAAATAGGAGTTTGAAGAAGGAGAAAACTTTCAAAAGTTTTGGAATGCACCCTGCCTCTCCACAACTTGAAGGCAAGCATTCTAAACTCTGGCATAACACTTTGTGGGTTGTTTGATACGGTTATAACACCACCTCGACATGAAGCATTAGTTATTTTTATGTGACGATATGATCATACGCTTTGAGTGCATACAGAAAATTCTTGCTGTTGGAAATAGATATGCTTGTGATAGCAATCACCCTCATATGCCTCTCGTGCCTACCGGGAAGGATCCGGGAAAGTCTCTCTCTTGGGTAGACATGAGCTTGTCCCTCGTCGAGACGGTTATGACTGGTGGGGCAGGGGGAGGTATGATGAGTGGTGGTTGTGTCTGATGGATGTGAAATATAATTCTTGAGCTAACCATGCAGGAAATACTTAAACCTCCTGAGTTGACCGTAGATCGAGTCTTGTTCCAGTAACCCCCATACTTGTTTCGTGCTGCCACTTGTCCCTGCCGTAGGTAGGGTACGGTTTAGTAAGTTGTCAACCCCTGTCTAGCACACACCGTACAGAGAGGCCATAGTGGAAGATACCGACTGCAGCCGGTAGGCATGCCACTTGGTCCGGGGGCATGGGTGTTTCCGGTTGGGACCGAGAGGGGGGCACCCCTTAGAGCGCGCAATAGAAATTTGATCGCATGCTACGCGAGGTTGTAGCTTCCCCACTTAGAGTTTGCTTAACAGGTGTCATGGGTGATTCCAGACACGAGTAAAGTTAAGCTGGTGTGTGCAAGTCAGGCGTGTTTTTGACTAAAGACCGTAGACGGAATTAGTTCCGATGGACTAAAGAAATCCGTTACTCGTGGGTAAAGAGTACACCCTCTGCGGAGATATTAAATCTATTCGAATAGTCGTGTCCATGGTTAAGGACTACAGTCTAGGATGGGTCAAATGTCGGTCTTAGTGTCGGTCTTCGGAGGAAAAACTACTAAACCAGAACATTGATTATGACCTGTGATGTATAATGATTATGATTATTATTATTATGGACCAACCATTTATGTTATTTGAATAATTGAGTATCCCTGGGACGGCTCTACCTCCCGGATATTCACTGTGATTATTCTTATATAAGCCCTTTATGTGGTGTCGCTCAGACGCCCGACTGTGGCAGGCTTGTCATTTCATTTACTTATAAGCCCTTTATGTGGTGTCGCTCAGACGCCCGACTGTGGCAGGCTTGTCATTTCATTTACTTATAAGCCCTTTATGTGGTGTCACACAGACGCCCGACTGTGGCATGCTTGTTATTTCATTTACTTATAAGCCCTTTATGTGGTGTCGCACAGACGCCCGACTGTGGCATGCTTGTTATTCCTCTCATATATAAGCCCTTTATGTGGTGTCGCTCAGACGCCCGACTGAGGCGTGCTTCATATTATTATCCCTTCGAGGCGTCGCTTCAGACACCCGATCGGTGCTTTTCATTTCTACACCCTGATTGTTTACTCATGTTTTATTTGAATGATCTGCTTGCGTGCATCATGAACCTTATTTCATAACTGACGAAGTGATCATAGAATATTTTTAAAACATGATTATCAGTGGTTGTATTATACTTGTGTTCTTAATGTTTGCGAGTACATTCAAAGTACTCACTGGCTTGTCCCTGGCTATTGTCTTGGCCAGATTTCCTGCGTGGAGAGGAGCGTTGCGATGATAGCCCCGGAACCTACGCAATGGAGATAGCGGCCTCGCGAAGATAGGAGTTATCCTGGTCAGCTGTTCCTGTGGGAAATGGAGTCCCATAGACGCTGGTGATCCGCAAACCGCTTCCGCCTTCAGCCACTAGCAAACCATTTGTTGTACTCATAGGCCAGAATGGTCTTGTACTACATATCTTGTATTTTGCTTGGAGTTTCTGTATCAAGTTGGTGCCTCATCATCTAACAGTAATCCTGGGGCTGGTGAGCACAAGGGCCGCTTTTGGGAAATTAATACCCGAAAATCCGGTCCTGACAGCTTCTCCCAGAGTTCTTTTCAACTTTCCCTTTTCTTTTGATCATCCTTTTATTACCGGAGTTCTTCATGGAGGTTCTACATGGTGGTTCGTCAAGGATTCTTTTCATCTCTTCATTGTTTCCCTATCAATCTTTGTTTTCGGTGGCAGAATTTCACCTCAAATTTTGAGATGTCTTCCTTAAGCCCACAGCAAGCTTATCCTTTCGTTATTGATAATCCAACAACTCCGTTCTAGCATTTGTTGTAAGCGTGCTCTCTCAAGATATTGTTTCCCTCCGTTCATTCCATTCCATTCTTTCATTTCTTCCAGAGGCATTGTGATGTTGCTCTCTTCACCCATCATCTTGTTTGTCAAGATCATGTTCAATTCCCTCCATTTACAGTCGGAGTGCTATCCAAATTATATCATTCTTATTCCTTCTCTATCTTGTGTTAACCGGAGTGTTGTCGTAATTGATTTTTTTTTCTTGTTCCTTGTACATCTTATTTCAGCCGAAGTGCTAGCATGCACTTCTTGTCCATTGAAACTTTTCTTATGTCTGTCAACCTACAAGGTTCCCGTAATGTTCCTTGTTCCTCCTTTCTAACAGAGTGTTTTCAGCCTCGTTCATCTCCGTTGTATTCTCTTCTCAAAACTGTTTAACCTATCAAGGTTCTTTGGTTTCACTCGTTTGTCAAAGAAGCAACTTTATATTACCTCTTCCTCTTCCTTTTCTATCCGGTGCCATCCTAGATCTCGATACGAGATCCTCTCGTAGTGGTGGAGTGTTGTGACGCCCCGGGACCGATGCGCCAGGTGTCTCCCAGTTATTTGTCGTCTTTGCCATGTCGTTTGCTTGCGTGTTGCATCTTGTCATGTCATCATCCGCATTGCATCTGTATGTTTTCGAAACTTGCTTTCATCCGGTCTCCCAGTTCCTTCTGTTGTCCGTTCTGAGCCCTTACACACTTGCACGCGCCCGCGGCATGTCCGAAATAGTATTTTATAAGTGGCCAGGAAATGTTCTCGGAATGGGTTGAGAGTTGGTGTGCGGTCTTGTTATGTTGTAGTTAGGCCGCCTGCCAAGTTTCATCGCATTCGGAGTTCGTTTGATGCCCCAGTGGATATCTATAGCGGCATTATAGTCGGTCAAACGCTGGACGTTTTCGGTCTCCGAAAACGGTTGCCGGACTTTCCCTCTCTTTCCTCCCTAGACCGTCTACACCGTCCACTACCTACCGCCAGGCCCTATTTAACCTCTCCCGTCAGCCCGCGGCCCTCCCCTCGCGCGCGTTCGAAAGTTTGTCCCGAACCTGACCCGGGCAGTCGTCACCGTCAGGTCCAGATCATCCCCTAACATCCTTAAAACATCACCGTTTTATTATTTGGACTCCCAACCTTTTTTTCTCTCGACCGTCTGATTTCGATCGGAGGGACAATGTAGCCCCTTCCCAAATCCATATGCTATAAATATCAGTCCAATACCCTAGATTTTAGGAGAGTTGTCCCATCTTCCAAATCCTCCTAGTCGCCACCGCCAGTCCTCTCCACCTCGGGATTGCCCACCAATCACCCACAGCTCCCAGATCCGCCGCCACCAACCTTCTCCTAGTCTTCCGAGCTAGCCACCCGGAGCTCAGCGTTGCCTCCCTCTTCTGCTCGAACACGCCTGCTCGAGGAGGAGCCCCCTCTCACTCCTGGATCGACCCAGCCGCCGCGCCGATGACCCGCCGACCACCACCCCGGCCAGCCAGGCCACCAGAGGGCCACCTCACCCTCGTCGGTCCTCTCTTTCTTTCTCCCTCATTTTCTTTCTTTGAGGTCTCCCTCCTCTCATCTCTCGGCCTCTATCACTGTTTGAGCAGGAGCACCGCCGTCCGTCTTTGTCGCCACCACAGGAGCATGCCCCGCCATGGCCACCTCGTTCGGGAGCAAGCTCGCCGGCGTCCTCCTCATCCTAGCGTCACCCCATCCCCGTGAGCCTGTTGTGCGCCTGCCCAAGGCCCCGAGCAGGAGAGCTCGGCCTCGCCTCCTTGCATCGTCGCTCTGCTCCGAGCGTAGACCGCGCGGCCGCCACTGCCCGTCCATGGACAGCCACCCAGCAGCTCCGCATCGAGCTCTCCACCCGGATCCACTCCTCCTTCCCCCGTCCGCATCGTCGGGATCATGCAAAGTCCGCCACCGTCGTCTTCTTCTCAGGAACGAGCTCGACACCTACGTCCTGTGGTGCCTCCTCGATCGAGCAACGCCCTGCGTTGACTGCGCGCCTCCTGCCTCCCGCACGCAGCAGGCGGACCCCCGCATCCGGCCAAGCTCCGCTCGCTGTCGACCATCATCGTGAGACGCCAGCGCCAAGTCCCGCTCCCTGCGTCCTCTGCATCGCAGCCGCGGCGAGACCTCTGCTTCTTTTGCGTTGACCGCACCTCCCCCACCTGCCTGTTCGATCCAGATGCCTCGCCTCGAGCGGCCTCCTCTGCATGTGGCCCGCAAGTCGCGTGGCCCAGCGCCTCCTCCCTCGTCTCGACCTGGGCCTGGCCCAGCTCCAACGCATGCGAGACCCAGCAACCGGCATGCCTCCTACGCGCCGTGGGCCGCACCAGCCGGCCCAGCTGTGCGTCACTCCTGCCGACGGCCTCCCTCCAACTCCTGGGCCGCGGCCCATGGTGAGCAGCGCTCCCATACCACTCCTTCTCTGTTGGGCCAGCCAGATACGGCCCGAGGTGTTTTTTTTCCTGCTGCGAATTTGTCAATTTTCCAAAGACTGCGGTTTTTATAGAAAAGCCCCTCATGTTCATGCATATTCTAACTCCACAACCGTGCATCCGAATTAAACAAACTTTATATGAAAAATGCTTAGAATTTTATGTAGATTAATAATTTGCCAGTTTCATGCATGTTTGAAATGTTTAAATTGTTGTTTGTTTAAATTTGTTCAAATGCCATGTTAAAATGCTTTAATTCATAACTTAATAACCGTAGCTCCAAATTTAATAATCTTTATATGTAAATGGGGTAGAAAAATGCCTAGCTTAACATGGTGTACTTACTTTGCATGTTTAAATTTCTCTAAAATTGTGTTTAGGGAAGAACAGTACCAAAACAAATATATGGTCATGAGGGTTTTTTCTGGAGTTGTTGTTTGTTGTTCCGGCCTCATTTAAACTTGCCTAGATAGGTAGTTTTCTTATGCTTCACCCCTTGCCATGCTAACCTACATTTACTTTTGTTGAGTACATAAACAGGAAAGAACTAAATAAGTCATGTGGTGTTTCGTCAATATGCAACTCGTTACATATTGAGCTCCACTTAACTTGTAGTGTTGTTTGTTGCACTTTGCCATGCCATGCTTCATTAAACCGGACATGCATCATACTTGGTTGTGCATCATGCCATGTTTATGTGATGGTTTTTTTACTGTGTGCTTGCTTCTTTCCGGGTTGCTTCTCTTGTTAGCTTCGGTTTCGTTCCGGAGTTGTGAGGATTCGTTCGACTACGTCCGTTTGTCTTCGTCATGGACTCGTTCTTCTTCCTTGCGGGATCTCAGGCAAGATGACCATACCCTCGAAATCACTTCTATCTTTGCTTGCTAGTTGATCGCTCTTTTGTTATGCCGCGATACCTACCACTTGCTTTATCACACCTCCCATATTGCCATGTCAAGCCCTAACCCACCTTTCCTAGCAAACCGTTATTTGGCTATGTTACCGCTTTGCCCAGCCCCTCTTATAGCGTTGCTAGTTGCAGGTGAAGATGGAGTTTGTTCCATGTTGGAACATGGATATTGTTGGGATATCATTACTATTATATCGTGTTTACTTTAATGCATCTATATACTTGGTAAAGGGTGGAAGGCTCGGCCTTATGCCTGGTGTTTTGTTCCACTCTTGCCACCCTAGTTTCCGTCATACCGATGTTATGTTCCTTGATTTTGCGTTCCTTACGCAGTTGGGTGTTATGGGAACCCCTTGACAGTTCGCTTTGAATAAAACTCCTCCAGCAAGGCCCAACCTTGGTTTTACATTCGCCTAACAACCTATCACCTTCCCTTGGGTTCTGCAGACTGAAGGGTCATCTTTATTTTAACCCC
>NC_041386.1:565321222-565342332 GCF_002162155.2 Triticum dicoccoides
CCAGTGCTTGTCTAAGTGTTGGTCCAAACCAGAGACACTTGCGGTGCCACCTCGGGGAAATTTGAGGGCTGGTTTTAGCTGTACGTAGTGTTCATCCGGTGTTGCCGTGAGAACGAGATATGTGCAGCTCCTATCAGGATGTCGACGCATCGGACAGTCTTGCTGGTCTTGTTTTACCATTGTCGAGATGTCTTGTAACCGGGATTCCAAGTCTGATCGGGTCTTCCTGGGAGAAGGAATATCCTTCATTGACCGTGAGAGCTTGTGATGGGCTAAGTTGGGACGCCCCTGCAGGGTTTTGAACTTTCGAAAGTCGTGCCCACGGTTATGGGCAGATGGGAATTTGTTAATATCCGGTTGTAGAGAACTTGACACTTAACTTAATTAAAATGCATCAACCGCGTGTGTAGCCGTGATGGTCTCTTTCCGACGGAGTCCGGGAAGTGAACACGGTTCTTGTGTTATGCTTGAATGTAAGTAGCTTCAGGATCACTTCTTGATCACTTCTACTTCACGACCGTTGCGTTGCTTCTCTTCTCGCTCTTATTTGCGTATGTTAGCCACCATATATGCTTAGTGCTTGCTGCAGCCCCACCTCATTACCCTTTCCTACCCACAAGCTTAAATATTCTTGATCTCACGGGTGTGAGATTGCTGAGTCCTTGTGGCTCACAGATACTTCCAAACAGTTGCAGGTGCCGATGATACCAGTGTAGATGATGCAACTGAGCTCAGATGGGAGCTCGATGAAGATCGTGTGCGTTGTGATGTTTTGTTTCCTTTCGATCAGTAGTGGAGCCCAGTTGGGGCGATCGGGGATCTAGCATTTGGGGTTGTCTTTCTTTATTTTGGTTCCATAGTCGGACCTTGATTGTATTATGGATAATATATGATATTTATGCATTGTGTGAAGTGGCGATTGTAAGCCAACTCTTTATCCCGTTCTTATTCAGTACATGGTATGTGTAAAGATTACTCCTCGTGCGACATGCCTACCATGCGGTTATGCCTCTAAGTCGTGCTCCGATACGTGGGAGATATAGCTGCATCATAGGTGTTACAATAATAAACAGGAATAGCTGAGAAAACAGAACGAATCAATTCCAACCTAGCAGCATGAGAAAGCATATTGGCTTTATAAGCAGGCAGTTTATTCTTAAACTTGTCAAGCACAAAGTTATAAGCAACGCTTCTATTCTTAGCAGGAAGAATAAGCGGATGACCTAGATGGGTGAAATTACTGTCCAAATTTGAAACATGAAAAATTTGCTTAGTCTCCTGAATAGTAGCTTGACTAACATGAGAACTAAAAAGAATGGCAGATTTAGCCCAGTTTGGTGTTTGACCAGAGATAGAACATAAATGATGGGTGAGATGAGCCATAAAATTTGCTTCCTAAACAGTAGCTTGTCCACACACCAAGAGATCATCTGCAAATAATAGAGAATAAATAGAAGGGCAATTTGGAAAAAACTTCAGTTTTTTCGAGCATTTTTTTGAAAGAATTCAGCGGATCAGAAGCTTTAAATGGGCTGTGCTTTGACCGACAATATCTTTTTTACACGTCTGCACGTTGGTCAAGCTCCACACGTTGCTATTATCGGGATTTCCTATTTGCCGCACGATGCGTCAAATTGTCCCTGCAACACACAGGACGCAAACCTTCCTGTTTCCGATTTTGGGAATGTTCCACCGGTTTCCAGCCGATTTATTCAGGTTTTAGGAACTTTCTATAAAATCCAAAACCATTTTTTCTTTGTTTTCTTCTTTTATTTTCGTTTTTTCTGTTTCTTTTTTCTTTCCTTTTTCTGTTTGTCAGATTACTTTTTTCTTTTTCATTCCTATTTTATTTTCTTTCATTTTCTTTTTTCTTTTTCAAAAATTGTTCAGAAAATTAAAACATGTTTGCCTTTTTCAAAATTTGTTCCTTTTCATGACATGTTCCGGTTTTGTAAAAATCAGAAATTTTAAAAAGTTCAGAAATTTCAAATTTTGTTTGCCTCTTACAAAAATGAACGAAAATTCAAAAAAATAATAATTTCAAAATTTCCACAAAGTTTGCATTTGTAGATTTTATTCACAAAGTTAAAAAATCACTAATTTCAGAAAATTTTCTTGTTTTTCAAAATTTTGTTCACAAATTAAAAAAATGTTTTTAAAACTTTTCCCAAATTAATTTTTTAAGGGAATTTCATAAAATGTTTGATTTTTTGAAAATTGAATTTTTTTCGTGTTTTTAGAGAATGTTCGGAAATTTCAGTAATCGTTCATAATTATGAAAAATGTTCTCACTTCAAATTTTGTTCAAAAATTCAAAATATTTTCTAAGTTATGTTCAAAAGTTTCACGAATGAAAAAAATGTTCAGGTATTTCATAAACTTTTCAGAATTTTAAAAAATGTTCCTACTTTCAAAATTTGCTCACAAATTCAAAATATGTTCTCTCTTTTTCAAAATTTGTTCTCAGTTCAAAAAATGTTTCGATGTTTCAAAGTTATTCACAAGTTTAAACATTGTTCGCACTTATAATAATCAAAATCGCGTTTGTCAAAATTGTTTGGAGTTATAAATACTCGGAATTTTCAAGAGAATAAATAATATTCCAAACTGCCGCTGCTATTTCTTAAAGTATTCTTGGGACGTATTTAACGCACACCCTTACAAGTTTGTTTGGCTAGCTACATCATCTGGTGTGCAAGTTTTTTCTTTTGAGACAATTCTGGTGTGCAAGTGGTCGCGAGTTCGAATCCAGGAATACGGACCGCATTTTTGTTTTTTCCACAGCTCGTGCACGGCTGCTACTTTGTGGGCTGGCCCAGGTGGGGGAGTCCCCTTGTGCGAAATGCAGGCTGTTTGCCGCAACAAGAGGCACATAGGAGGACTCGCTATTATCAGATCAAAAAAACTGCCGGGTCTCAAATATTTGACCTTGCCTAACAAGCCCATTGGTCTTTTATTTTAAACAGAAAAAATGTAGTAGAAGCTCTTCTCGATGTGAGAACACATCAAACCACTCGAACTTGGGAGCGTGCCACACTTAGTCGGTTAAACAACCTGGCGCCGTTAGTCACTAGAATCGTTTAATATTGTGCTTTCAAGGTAAGTCATGGGAGCTAGTCGGCAGAATGTGTATGCATGCTTCGTTAAGCACGAAGGTACACTAGGAGATGTTTTAAGTAATGTCATTACCTAGGAAGATGTCTCCCGCTAGGTCCAACCGTAACCAGACGATCCAACCGTATCCTAAGTGGGCTCCTCCATGTTGTAAATGTGAAAAGGCACAATTAGTGCATCGCGCATACAACTAAGTATAGCGCTCATTTCCTTCACAGCAATCAAATCTAAATTCACCGTCTGGTAGATCTTTCATGCAGATGTATGTGTAAACATGTCTTTCAAACTCACAATCAATTTTTAACTTCCCAAATATTTTTGAATACATGAAGAAATTTACAAGATTTATTTAATTCATAAATAATTGTAATCTATGGAGAACATTTAAATTTCGTAATATTTTTTGAAATCCATGAACATTTTTTAAATTTCTGAACCTTAATTAAATTCATGAACACATTTCAAACTCGTGAACATTTTTTTGAATTACTGATTTTTTCTGAATTCAGAAACATATTTTTGAATTCGCAAAAATATATTAAATTTGTGAATATTTTTTGGAATTCATAAACATGTTTTGAATTCATAATCATTTAAAAAATCATGAATATATTTTTAATTGATGGAATATTTTTCAAATTCGAGTAAAAAAACTTAACTAAAACTTTTTTAAAATTCATAAAAATTTTGAAATCAATATTATTTTCCAAACTTATCAATATTTTTAAAATCATGAATATTTTTCAAATTCATAAACATTATCCAAATTGGGAGCGTGCCACACTTGTCGGTTAAGCGACCTGGCGCCGCTAGTAGGTTAGTTACTAGGACCGTTTGAGGTAAGCCATGGAAGTTAGTACAGTAGAGTAAACTATGTGTGTGCATGCTTTGATAAGCACGAAGGTACATTGAGAGATGTCTTGTGTAATGTCATATTTGGTCTTGTCATCTCCACCCGAAAGACCCAGCTGGTCTTCCTTTCTTCCCCACCAAATCGTCATGATGAGATCATTTATGTGTTCGCATAGTGCAAGTGGTAGCTTAAAGCAGAACATAGAGAAAACTTAGATTGCATGGGCTATGGATTCAATAAGAACATATTTCCCCCTTGTGGAGAGAAGCTTCTCCGTCCATCCTTGCCTATAATATATCTTTTAGGTACTTGAAGGCACCTTTTTTGAGTTTTTCAAGCCAGAAGGCATACCTAAATATTTGTTAGAAAGAGATTCATGTGGAAAATGCAAAGCATTATTTACCTTCATCCTAAGACTTTACATGCAACCCTTACTAAAAAAGTAGAGGATTTTGAAGGATTCGCCCACTGACCTGAGGCAGCACAATAATAGTCTAACAGCGCAGACAACTCCATAGCTCTATCAGTATTCACCTTAACAAACACGAGGCTACCATGATTCCACTCAGGGGCGATGACAAAGCACCTCCGCTGCTGGTAAGAACAAATAACGCGAGATGGGGGGCCTTGTTTAATTCCTCAGGATGATTTAAATTCCTCCAATCTAGATCCATTAAACATCATTGAGAACTTGACTGAACTAACAAAACCCATAACCAGGGAAATTCAAGTTGGTGCAAAACCCAACTTGGTCATCATAACCTCCAGGTACTCCTACTCCACACGATCATAGGCCTTCATCATGTCAACTTTGAGAGCACAAAATCTATTTTTCTAGACCTTGGTCCGCTTCAAAAAATGGAGGTACTCATAAGATGAAATGTTGTCAGTAATTATGCATCCTTTTTTTAGAAAAGAAGGATGACCCCCGGCCTCTGCATCTAGAGGAGTAATTATGCATCCTGAAATAGTAGCACATTGCTTCGCTGAAATAATTTCTAGCAACACTTGCTCCAATGGTTAGATAACACCTTAGAACCAATCTAATATAGGACACAGTCCATACTAATTGGTCTCAATGGGCACAACATGGTTTTTACCTTCGGAATCAGCACCAAAATTGTTTCATTAATTACCTTCTGGATCTCTTCCCCAAGTAAAATCTTGAGAGTTGGAGCACCCGCTCACATCAGGCATCGCGAAATGAGCCGGTCCAGGTAGATTTCATCTAAATTCATTTTTTTCTCATGTTTTGTCCTTTGTTTGGTTTTTCTTTATAATTTTTTTCATAAATATTGTTGATACATATATTTTAAAACATTAAAATAAATTAAAATCATGAATTTGAAAATCTTAACAAAATAAAAATTCATCTTAATTCGAAAAATGTTAATAGCATATCAAAAACAACTGTGGTGTTTTAAAAATGTTCAGTTGTTTCAAAAAATGTATGCGACATTAAAAAATCTTAATCAAATATTTGAAGAATTTAATAATATATAAAATAAATGTGTGAAATGTATATGAAAATGTTGATAGCATACAAAAATAATGTTTGTAACATTTCAAAATGTTCGTGCATTTCAATAAAATGTATGCCAAATTATAAAAAATGTTAATCCTGAATTTATAAAATGTTAAACGTCTATAAAATAAATATTCTGACTTATATGCGAAGCGTACAATATTTATGAAAAAATAGTAGACAACTGACATGTATTTGAAAGAATTGAATCACCGTATTTATAAATGCTAAGCATGTATTTAAATGTTAAACATGTATAATAAAATGGTCTTTATGTATACTAAAATTGTATACATCAACAACAGTTATTTTTTAAAAAGTTAAAGGTGTATTTTAGTTTTTAACATGAAAAAAAAGGTTTCACAAGTGCATGTAAAATGTATACATAGAAAACTAAGGGAAAATGATACAGACAATACTTTGAAGCAAAAAAAATGAAGTCAATCAAATAGGTTATAAAACCAAAGAAAAATGTTGAAACCATAAATGAACACTTAAAAGGAAAAAAACCAAAGAGAAACACGAGAGAGAAAAAGAAATGAAGAAAACCGAAGGAAGAGACAAAGAAAAATGAAGAAAAAAGGTGTGAAACCTAAGAAGACCCAAAGGAAAACAAAGAAAAACAAGAGACAGAACAAACAGTGAAAGAAAAGAAAAGGAGAAAGACAACCAGTGGAAAAAACCCCGAAGAAAACCGCTGAAAAAAAACAGGAAAAAATAAAGGAAACCAAACCTACAACATGGAATCCTACGCTGATGGGCCGACCAGATCGCGCTGCACCTGGTGCAAGAGCTGCTTCCATCTCGCTAAGCGATATATAACTTTCAAGGAAATATAGGGCCATAAGGCCATAGGTATTATTATCAGCCCAAACTGCCGGGTATCAAATATTTGACCCCGCCCAACAAGCCCATATGTCTTTTTTATTTTAACAGTGCTGAAACCCATATGTCAATGTGAGAACACGTCAGTCGTCAAACCACTTGAACTTGGAGGCGTGCCACACTTGTCTGTTAAGCAACGTGGCGCCCTAAGTAGCTTACTCTAGATGTACACTCTTCATCGGACGGAGGGAGTAAACAATATTAGTTACTAGAACCGTTTTAAATACTATGTTTTCAAGGTAAGCCATGGAAGCTAGTAGAGTAAACAATGTGCGCCTATGCTTGGGTAAGCATGAATATACATTGAGAGATGTTCTGTGTAATGCCATTACCTAGGAAGATGTCTTCCTCCAGGTCCAACGCTAACCATGATAACCGTGCTTATATAAATCCGTGGTTAATTCACTCGAGACGATCATATCCTATGCTAAGCTAAGGCTCCCTCCAGGTTGTATATATGAAAAGGTACAATTAGTGCGTCACGAATACAACTAACTATAGCACTCAATTCCTGCACGGTGATCGGATCAAAATCGACTGCGTGGTAGATCTTTACTGCAATACTACGTGTGAACATGTCTTTCAGACTCGCTATCACAATCAATTTCTAACTTTGCAAACATTTTTTGAATTCAGAAACATATTTTCAATTTGGCTAATATTTATTGAATTTACAACATATTTTCAAATTTGCTAATATATTTTGAATTCATAAACATTCTTTTGCAGTTCATAATATTTAAATTTGTAAATATATTTTTTGAATTCATGAATATATTCAAACTCATGAACTTTTTTGAATTCGTGATCCTTTTCTGAATTCATCAACATATTTCAAACAAGTTAATATTTCTTTGAACCTATGAATATTTTTAAATTCACAAACATATTTTATTTTTCAAGATTTGTTTTTGTTAATTTGTAAATATTTTCAAATTCATTTTTTCGAAATTCATGATTATTTCTTGAATTCACAAGCATTTTCAAAATTCATGAATATATTCTGAATGTCTTGAATATTTTTCAAACTTGAGAGAAAAATTGAAATCCATTTTTTCCAAATAAATACACTTTTTTAATTCAAGAAAGTTTTCCAAACGTGGAAGCATTTTCCAAAATCATGATTTTTTTTCCAAATTCAAGACATTTTCTAAAATCACAAACATTTTATGAATTCGAGAATATTTTTCGAACACAGAACATTTGTTTAATTCATAATATTTTGGAATTGAAAATTAAATTCTTGCTGAAAAAACTAGGACGCCCGCCCCGCACATGGGCTAGCAGCACGATTGAAGGTTATCCTCCGGCCAGCATGCTAACTAGGACCTCTCCACGAAATGTATGGTCTCCAATGTTTTTTATCTCGCCTAAGAAGCTCGTATGTCTTCTACTCCCTCTGTCTGGATTTATTAGGCCCCCTTTTTATTTTGAGCCAAAGTTTGACGACTAATTTAATTAGTAAAATATAAACTATATACTTCGAAAACCATACCATAAAAAACCTCTTTCAGATACAAATCCAATAATATACTTTGTGTAGCATGTACTTTATATATTTTTAGTTAAATTATGTGCTCAAACTTGGACCCAAAATACAAAAGGGCCTAATAAACCCAAACGAAGGTAGTATTTTAATAAACAGTATAATAAATAGTAGAAGCTCTTGTGGGTGTGAGCACACGTCAAAACCACTCAAACTTGGGAGCGTGCCACACTTGTCGGTTAAGAGACCTGGCACCGTTAGTAGCCTTTCAATATTGTGTTTTCAAGGTGAGCCATGGAAGCTAGTCTAGTAGAGTAAACTATGCGTGCGCATGCTTGGGTAAGCACCAAGGTACATTGAGAGATGTTTTGCGTACTGGCAGTACCTAGGAAGATGTCTCCCTCCAGCTCCAGGTCTAACGCTAGCCATGGTAACCGTGCTAAACAAATCCACGGTCAATCACACGAGACGATCCTATCCTCTATCCTATCCTAAGCTAGGGCTCTCTCCAGGTTGTATATGTGAAAAGGCACGATTAGTGCCTCGTGCATCCAAACTATCACACTCATTTCCTTCACGGTGATCAGATCGAAATCCACCGCGCGGTAAATCTCTCCGGCAGTACAACGTGTAAACATGTCTTTCAGGCATCTGAAGGCAGAAAATGGTGCAACTATTGTAGATAATAATAGTGTCCCTGACATTAAACATGGCAAACATCTTTCGTTGGCATGATTGATTTCTTGGTGAGAGCAGCACAGGAATAGTACATGCACAGTTGAGCTGAAAAATACTACACATTGGCAGAGCAGCTAAGCAAGCAGGAGTAGGAGTGGTGGCAACTTTGCATGGCGCAAACATCGCACTTTCTTTTTACGGGACGGTAGTAAATGACACTGTGCTGTCCACAGCGATATTCGACGTGTTCGGACATTATATAATTGGCCACGCACTCATGGAGCGCGTGTATAGTCAATTTTCGCTTTGGCGCGGTCACAAATCCCGACCACCCCCGCGGGCGCGGGGACCATGCAGAGAAGGCCAGCACGCAACCCCGTGCGGTGTAAACAAAACCAAGATTCCCATCCCATGTCCATGTCCATGCGAGACGGCGTAGGCACGCATCATCCCTCGGTTACCGAGAAACGGCCTCCCAAAGTAGGGTTAAAAAGTGTTTACTTGGAGCGACCACACTGCCCCACACCGCTCCGCTAATCATGTCTTGCTCCGGCTACCTAGGGTTTCCGTGGAGCTGGCCCAAAAGCTACTAGCAAGCCCGTTTTTACTAATCAAGGTTCATTTACCCTGCAAAAGAGTAGTAAGTTCGTCCAGAAACAGGGTAAAAGAAGAGAGAAATGTTACCCTACATATCTGTTCTACTGGCCATGCTAGCAGTACTATGCACTAGCGCAGCAGCGCTGCAGTAGTTTTGTTACTGACTTACCGTGTGAGCAGAGAAGAGCATGCAGCAGACAATCGGACAAGTTCACCGCCGTTGAAGTTACGTGGGTGCTGGCTGCACTGCACATTTTGAGGCTCACGTGAGGCTGGCTCGGGGCGGTGCGTGCGCCTCGAGCCCTCCTCGGTCGGGAAAACGATTCCGATCCGGAAAGCCAGCGGGGAGAGGTTTTCACCTTGATGCGAAAGATAGCTTTGGGATTTTTCCCATTTCCCCAAGAAGCAAAGCATGCAGTTAACAAACCTCAACCAAGCGAGTGAGGATGCGTGTTGGTCGGCATTTCGATGTGTTGGTTTCTTGCTGGGCTGGGCTGGGCTGGGCTGGGAGCGTGTAAATTAAGCACGCAGCGGCATCCGTCGGGTTCCACCCAATCTCACTCGCAGGACTTCTCTTTTGTTCTCTTCTCCTCCTCAAGTCTCGTCACGCATCCTCACTCGCTTGCCAGACATCATTCTTATATCATGCCAGTACTGGTAACTTAAGCAAGTGGGGAGTATGTTAGTGGTAACATTACTTGGTATTTAGCGTAAAGTATGTCTCGCGTGGAACCCCTCAAAGCCACCCCCTAGCTAAACTAACTAGGGAAAGAATCAAAGTGCATAGCATAGTGTTGCTAGTTTAACCGTGTGTGCACGGACTCGAGATCTGCAGCATTGTATATGTATGTGGAGATGTCCTGTGTGGCCAATGAGGTAATTTGATCAATGATAAGTATTGCAACTTGACAAGTTGTTGAGCTTTTCTTGGAGTTGTATGGAAGAAAACAGTTCTTTTTTTTTAAGCATCAGTACAAACACAAGCGCTCATATACACGTGCATACACTCATCCCTATGAACGCACACACGCACACCCTATCCCTATGAGCACCTCCGAGAGACTGAGCCGGCATATTATCTTGAGATTTACGAAGTCACCGTAGACGCCTCGTCGTCGACGGAAACGTTTCCTCCCACTGAAAGCGCATCGCCGGAAATCCTGAAATAAATCCAGGAATAATGCGAGTATCAGGATTTGAACCCTGATGGGTTGGGGATATCACTATCCACCTAACCAACTCAACCACAGATTGGTTCGCGAAAACAGTTCTTTCTTAGTTCGGCTATGTGCTGACATAAAATCGTACTGATATCACTAACCCTCCTAATCAACGTCCGTTTTTGCTTTGTTCGAACCATTTAGAACCAACATATTTTCGCATGAGATTGCTATTTTTTTTAATACCAGGACAGATGGTGTCTTATGTAATAGTGTTTCGGCCTGCGTGGCTACCTTTGTAATGAATGATTGTAAGAATCTTGGTTTCTCTAATTAATATATGGGTGGGTTTAAAAAACATATTTCCGCATGTGTTCCATAGGTCTTAACAGCAGTATTTGTGTTGGAGAGCACACAAAGTAACACGGTATCACAGGGAGAGATGTACTCTGTGCATTTTAAAACAGATCCGGAAAACTAGACACCAGATAATTTTCGTAGTTTCTGGTTTCTTTATGGTATGAACTTTT
This sequence comes from Triticum dicoccoides, assembly GCF_002162155.2. NCBI lineage: Eukaryota > Viridiplantae > Streptophyta > Magnoliopsida > Poales > Poaceae > Triticum > Triticum dicoccoides. Next base: position 565,332,051 of record NC_041386.1, read on the forward strand.
CGTACTGTTTTTATTTTTAATTTTATTTTTTGTGGTATATATAAAAAAACCGAATTGTTAACTGATAAACCAAAGTAAAACATATATTTATATTTTTTGAGACGAACAATCATATAATTATTTTTACTTTATTTTACAGGAGTCATATTCGCTATTAAATACATCTATTTTTCTCGTAAAATGGTCATTCTTCTCTTGATAAATGCTAAGAGCATCTACAGCCGGGCGCCTCAAACCCACCTCAAACGCGCGGGCGGTCCGCCCGGTCATTGACCGGTTACGAAATTTCGACTCAGACGGACGCCTCAAACGCGCTTCAAACGCCCGGGCTGACCGGCACCCCTCATATCCAGCTTAAATATGGGGCGGATATGGGGGCGACCAGGCGCGTCTGCCACGTTGAACCCGCCCACGCTGGTCCACCCGACCCCACATATATTTGTCCACATCCGCTCGCCGGGCCAAACCCAAGCCACTTCGCACTCCTATCCCATCCACTCCCTCCACCACCCGACCTCACCTCCGGCTTTTTCCGACCGTCTCCGGCATAGCGGGCGGCGGATCTGACTCCACCAGTCCGGATTCGTCGACTGGGATGTCATCCCGTCCGGGTTGGAGGAAGCAATGGCGGTCCGCATTACACCCCACCGCTCCCAGGAGGACAGCGTCCGGTCGACGGACGGATTTTTCCGACGCGACTCCATAGCGTCGGCTCAACGGGCGCTCGGGTCCTTTGGGGCTAGATCATCGCGATCCCGGCAGCCGGAAAATCTCTCCTTCTCAATCACCGGTCGGGCAGACTATGAGTCCCACCGAGAACGGACAGCCCGTCGTGGGAAGGAGAGGATAAAGGCCACCAAGGCCCGTATCGAGGCGGAAATGGCGGCGGCAGAGGCGGCTGATGCGGCGGCGCGGGTAGCCGCAGAGTAGGAAGCCATCTACGCCTGCGTTGTGAAGAAACGACAGTGGAGGAACACGTGCGCCCTCGCCGGAGAGCAGAATCGGGCCGTCCGTGCCATGGCCGGACTGCCACCGAAGAAGGAGAAGGAGGACAGCGACGGCGAAGACAGCTCTGACGACGAGCAGATCCAACTCGGTCCTTACTTCGTCTTCGACCGGTACTTCCGCTAGAATTACGGCAAGGACGTCGAGAAGGGCAAGGGCAGCCATGAATGATCTCCACCACAGTCCAACATGCCAATTTTTTTATAGTCCAATGGCATGTTAGTAGTGATGGAGTAGCCGTACGATGTGTGTAATGCATCGGCGTAGTTGCATGAGTTTATATGGATTTAAGATATGATAATTAAGGTGTGTGAATGTAAAAAAAACGTCTTACGTGGGAACAGGACACATCAAGTGACGGGATGGGGGCGTACCGCGTATACGTAGTTGCGTTCTCCGGCCGGGACGGACGAAACAAATGATCACGGCGTGATTGGTCCTCCTCCTAGCAACAGCTGCATCTCCAAAGACAAGCCGGCCGCTGCCGGGGCCGCCGGCACGGAAAAGTCACCACCTCCATCCACACACTCACACACCAACCAGAAAGCTAGTGAGTAGCCATCCTTCCTTGCGGGTCCTGGATCGGCGTAGCGTTTTAATTTTTACTTGCAACATACGCCTCGCACATGGATCCTACGTGGTGATTATTAGAAACTAGCTTTGACCTCGATCTACTCGGGCAAAGACCTCCAGCTGGTATGCAATGCAAGTGGTGCAACTTTGTTGAGACGGGAGAGGGGCCCCGGCGTCCGCCGTAACGAAAAGGGAATACTGTACTGGTGCACCCAACCAACCAACGGTGCCATAATGCGCCCCGCCCATGTCGAGTATGATGAGCACGAAAAGGACAAAGCCAGCCCACCGGTTTCCTTCCTGCCCAAACCCAATCGCATCGGGACTCAGCCACCGGTTTAACACGCACGCACCGGTGTGCTGGTTGTACTGTAGTAGAGTACTATGCTTGCATGCGGTGCACACGCGGCCGCGCGCCGTGGAGATGCGACCGTGCTACGTGCGGGCGGGAGGGATGGGAGAGAGACGAACGAGCTAGCTAGAGCGGCCGGCTCGGCGTCGGCGGTGACACGTCTTTGTACGTACGTGTTGCGTGCCGCCGTGGAGCATATCATATGCGTTTCACATTCTTTTATCAACTGTTGTCTGGTTTTGGAGGAGTATCTAATAGAAAGAGCTGTCTGGTCTCGCCAGAGCGGCCATTTTACGTGGCCTCCTGTTACCAGAGAGAGATCTCGGATTCGTTGCTTAGTGCCAGCTGACACGGGTTTACTTTTACTCTTGGAAAACATCTCATTTTTGGCACTAGTCCCACTTGTAGTCTTATTATTACACTGTAGTTGCACTGTACATTAGCCACCAACCGGGGAAGGGCAAGCAAATGATGCCAGCCAGAAGACATCGAACAAGATTTGCACCGCCCGATGGGCCTTTTCGCTCTACCAGTCAAGCATGAGCATCGAGCAAGTCTTCCTACTGCACCAATGCAAGGCTGGCCATGTAAGACCAATGTTTGTTAATAATGGAGCACCTAGGTGTGGCTAGCTAGGATCCAGGTAAGCAGGCCGAGTTACTACAGGACTGATTGATGATTTGTTGATGGTGACTTACTACTGCAGCATTGTTTGTTTTTCGTGCTTGTTGATTTGTTGAACGTTTAGCTATCTTGAAAAAAGATACCGTACTATCATTTCGACAAATGATACTGTACCATCTCCCTGTGAGTATTTTGGATCGAGTTTGACCACATATTTAACTAGCAACATATGCATGTCACATAAAATTGAGTTGTTGGATTCTTATTTAAATGTAGTCTTCAGTGATATTATTTTCTCTACATGTTATTTAAATGTAGTCTTCACATTTTATTAGTTCAAATCACGGTCAAAAAATAATTCAAAATACGAGAAAGACTAATAAATCAGGATGAAGGTAGTAATAATCAACAAATGTACATAAATGTTTAGCTATCATGAATAATAGTAATCAACTGGTAACAAATGTACATAACGCCGGCTCGGCGTCGGCGGTGACACGTCTTTGTATGTACGTGTTGCGTGGCGCCGTGGAGCATATCACGCATAATTTTGACATTCTTCAACTGTTGCCGGTTTTGGAGGAGTATCTTTAAGAGTAATGCTACACGTACAATCGAGTTATAAGGTTTTACAAAAGAAAGTTAATTTGATTGGTCAATAAATGGAGAGGCGGTTCATCCATCCTGAAAATTAGGAGGGGGGAGGGGCAAGTTTGTGATTAGTTAATAGAGAAGAAAATTCTAGTCAACATGTAATTGCGTGTAACTCTTTGTATTCTAGCATTATTGATATCTTAAAGAAAGAGCTGTCTGGTCTCGCCAGAGCGGCAATTTTACGTGGCCTCCTGTTACCATAGAGAGATCCAGGATTCGTTGCTTAGTGCTAGCTGCGCTGGGTTTACTTTTACTCTTGGAAAAACATCTCATTTTTGGCACTAGTCCCACTTGTAGTCTTGTGCACTGTGGTGGCACTGTGCATTAGCCACCAACCGGGCCGGGGAAATTACAAGCGCAAGCAAATGATGCCAGCCAGAAGACATCGAACAAGATTTGCACCGCCCAATGGGCCTTTTTGCTCTACCAGTCAAGCAGGGGATAGGTCCAGAGATAACGAGGTTACCCCGCTTCTCAGGCATGAGCATCAAGCAAGTCTTCCTACTGCACCAATGAAAGGCTGGCCAGACCAATGTTTGTTAATAATAGAGCACTTAGGTGTGGCCAGGGCCGGCCCTGGCCCATGGCGGCGAGTGCGACGGCCTAGGGCCCAGCCCGAGCAGGGGCCCTACCCTGTGCATGTATAGTATATACATTATATTCACAAAAGGAAAAATAGTACTAGTACGCAAGGGAAATAGCCCAGCCCGTGAAGAAGCGAGCAGCCACGCCATGTCTCCCAGTCCCCCAGAAACACACCGCCAGCCGCAAACCAATCGTCTCCTTAACTCTGGCTCGACTCCTTCCCATTCTCATCTTCTTCTTCTTTCCCAAATCCAATTCATTGCCCCTTGCCCGAGTTCCTAAGAGGCCACGACCCCAACTCCCCAAGCTAATTAATGAATTTTCCGTTAGTATCACACTTAGTGGGTTTCTTTGCATCCTACAAATACCCCAAGGGCCCCGGCGAACGGATCCACAGAGGCGAGCCGACCAGCGGCGACACACCCTGTGCCCTGGCAGGAACACGAATCCACAGAGGCGAGCCGGTCAGGATCCGACTGTTCGGCGGTGGAGAGTGGAGACGTGGAGTCCAGTCACGTCCTCCTAATTTTTTGCATCTCAATTCCCCCCCCCCCCCTCTTGTTGTATCTCCATTTTTCCCCTTGTCTATTTTCTGTTTATGATGGATTCATGTGTTGATGTTTAACCTGCTTGATTCTAGGACCGGCCATGGCAATCTAGAGCAGTGTAGAGCAGCGTGGGATACTGGGATTTCTTATATTTACTCCAAGAGACCAAGACAGGATTCAAGAAGATAAGATTTCAGGTGTTCTCTCTCCATTTTCTATAAGCTTTTGCCAAAAAAGCATTTATCTGGTTGTGCGAAAAGGAAAAAGAAGAAACTTGTAAATGAATTCACTGGAACTCAAAAGGGTGCTATTCGTAAATTCGTTTTAAAAAAATCCACTGCCGAGAATCCAGAGGTATTAGCTGTTCATAGTGTTGAAGAAGAACAATCTAATGAAAACTTAGTGGAGGAAAATGTTGACATCGACGATTCTACAAATTTGGGTGGCCATGAGAATGTTTCTGATACTGAAAATCCTAAAGAAGATGGACACAAATCTTCTAGTTTAGATATTCATGACCCTAGAACTTGGGAAATTCTTGACAATAAATCAAGAGACATTCTAATAGAGAAAGGGCCCACAAGGGATTTAAATCTTGTGTATCATCTAGATGATAACGGTTGACATTTTTCAAATGCCTACTACTCAAGAAACCTAAGTAATGGGGAGGTTAGTGATAGGAAATGGTTGGTGTACTCTAAGGATGCGAATAAAGTTTACTGTTTTTGCTGCAAATTGTTCAAATCGGAAGGTAACAAAAGTCTGTTAGCATCCGAGGGACTAAGTGATTGGCAACATCTTAGCCAGAGGCTCAAACTTCATGAGAATAGTATTGAGCATATCACTAACATGAATACTTGGAATGAGATAAGGCCGAGACTAAATAAAAATCAAACAATTGACAAAGATTTGCTGCAAGAAATTTCAAAAGAAAAAGAGCGATGGAGACAAGTTTTAATAAGAATTGTTGCTGTTGTGAAGTTTCTTGCTAAACATAATTTGGCTTTCCGAGGATCGAATGAGAAACTTTATCAAGATAACAATGGAAATTTTTTGGGAATAATAGAAATGATGGCAGAATTTGATCCTATAATGCAGGACCATATTAGGTGTATTCAAAATAGTGACATTCATCATCACTATCTTGGCCATAAGATTCAAAATGAGCTGATTGATATTCTTGCACAAGGTGTTAAAAACACTATCATAAGGATAATTAAGGATGCCAAACATTTCTCTGTAATTCTAGACTGTACCCCTGATGTAAGCCATCAAAAACAAATGACTCTAATTGTGAGGTGTGTAAACATGTCAAGTAACACTACAAAAATAGAAGATTATTTTCTGGAGTTCTTGAAGGTGGATGATACATCTGGACTAGGACTCTTCAATGAGTTAGTAGGTGCCCTTAAATCTCTTGATTTGAATATTAATGATGTTAGAGGTCAAGGCTACGATAATGGTTCTAACATGAAAGGAAAACATGAAGGTGTTAAAACACGTTTGCTTGAAATAAATCCTAGAGCATTGTACATGCCATGTTCCTGTCATAGCCTCAATCTTACAATTTGTGACATGGCAAAATCATGTAGCAAATCTATTACCTTCTTCGGAGTTGTGCAACGAATTTATACATTGTTTTCCGGTTCTACTAAAAGATGGGAGGTATTGGTTAATAAAGTTAAAGATCTAACTTTGAAACCTTTGTGTGATACTCGCTGGGAGAGTCGAATAAAAAGTGTCCAAGCTATTCGGTATCAAGCTCCTCAGATATTGTTAGCTTTATTGGAATTGGAAAGAACTTCTAGTGATGACCCAAAAACTAAGAGCGATGCACATTCTTTGGTTACTGCACTTACGGATTTTGAATTTTTACTTGGTATGGTCATTTGGCATGACGTTTTATTTACCATAAACACTATAAGTAAGAAGTTGTAGTCTAAATTTGTTTGCATTGACACTACCCTTAAGCAAATTGAAGGTGCAATCTCATTTTTTCAGAAGTACAGAACTGATGGCTTTACATCTAGTTTAAATATTGCAAAATCTATTGCATCTACCATGGATATTGAACCTAGATTTCTGACAAAACGTCGTGTTACGAGAAAAAGACACTTTGATGAAAATAATGACGATGAAGAAAATGTTATAAATGCAGAAGCGCAAGCAGCCGAGGAGGAGTCCTTTAGAGTTAAATATTTTCTTGTCATGATAGATGTAGCGATTGCTTCACTAACCAAAAGATTTGAGGATTTGAAGTCATTTGAAAGTATATTTGGTTTCTTGTTCAACTCCGAAAAATTGAAGTCTTTGGATGATAAAGAACTTAGAGAATGTTGCACTAAATTTTCAAATACGTATTCTCATGGTAGCTTGTCAGATGTTAATTTAGATGATTTCTGTTCTGAATTAAGAGTGCTTCAAATGACTTTACCAAATAGATTAATGTCAGCGGATGAGATTTTTGATTTTGTTAGAGCTACAGATTGCTATCAAAATGTGTCCATTGATTATCGAATCCTCTTAACTGTTCCTGTTACTGTAGCATCTGCTGAAAGAAGTTTTTCAAAACTAAAATTACTAAAGAACTATTTGAGATCAACTATGTCACAAGAGAGATTGAATGGCTTGGCCATGTGCTGTATTGAGAAACATATGTTGGACAACATTGATCTTGACACTATTATTAGTGATTTTGCCTCTAAAAATGCTCGAAGGTGTCGCTTCTCTTGAGGATGCCATTCACTTCTTTTTTGTGTATTTTTCAGGTGGCTCCTGATGTTTGCTGATGCACGTTTGTGGATGGACTGCTAGAGCTGGAGTTGTAGCTTCTGTCCTGTTGGATCAAGAATTGAGAACAATCTAGTTAAGAGTTCAGACAAGACTTGTGGGTTGTTGGAGCGTGTATCATAATCTTGTAATCATTTGACATATCCGTGGACCGTGGTGTATTAAGACCATATTTACTAATGAAATTTACGCTTGCTTTTATAATGACTTTTTTCTGTACATTAAAGTTTTTTTTTTGTCTATTATATAGTTTAAGGGCCCATTTTCTCAATTCGCACAAGGGCCTCTGGAATGCCAGGGCCGGCCCTGGGTGTGGCTAGCTAGGATCCAGGTAAGCAGGCCAAGTTACTACATGATTGATTCATGATCTGTTGATGGTGACTTACTACTGCAGCTTTGTTTGTTTTTCGCGCTTGTTTATTTGTTGAACGTTTAGCTATCTTGAAGATACTATCTCCCTCCGTGTTTATTAGTTCTCATCGTATTTTGAATCAAGTTTGATCACATATTTGACTGGCAAAATATAAATGTCACATAAAATTTTATTGTTGGATCCTTATTTAAATGTAGTCTTCAGTGATATTATTTTTTCTACATATATCTTATATTTTATTACCATGGTCGAAATATGTCCAAAAATACCAACGGGACTAGTAAAGTAGGACGGAGGTTATAATAAGCAACAAATCTACATGAATATTTATCTATCTTGAATAATACTTCCTCCGTCCGAAAATACTTGTCTTAGAAATAGATAAAATAGATGTATCTATAACTAAAATAAGTCTAGATACAACTATTTCTAGAACAAGTATTTTCAGGCGGAGAGAGTAGTAATTAACTGAACTAAGAAAATCCTGGGTCACTAGGAATAAGCAAAAGAAGAATCCTTTCCTCTTTCTCAAGAAAAGACTTCACACGATTTGGCTTTCCTCCTTCAGCCGGTGTTGCCGTCGGTTCATCCTTCTCGCCCGACGAAGCGACGAAGCATCGGAACTCATCATGTTTCCTACAAATAAATCACAAAAACCCGACTCAAACGCCTGAACCAACAACGCAGCCCGAATTCCCTTTTTCGATCGGATGATATATCTTTTCTTTTAACTCCATAATAAAGACGAGGGGCAAGAATGTCATTTGGCATGAAAAGGTTAACCAATCCAGTTGTGATTCGGTATTCCTGATCCATCCCCTCGATCGCTTTGGGCGCGCGCGAGGGCGGCCGGCCAGTCGGAATCTGGACATGTCCGCAGACGGGACTTGACATCGCGGCGGTGCAGCGGCGAGAGACGAGACGATGGACGAGATAGGCTGCTGCTGCTGGCAGGGAGGGGGGAGGGAGGCGCGTCTTTAATCGTGTCGGCCACGAGGAAGCTGAGCTGGTGCCCCGGCCGGTCCGTCGCCGTCGCCGTCGCATCGCGTCTCATCCCATCATCCAGCCAGCCGATGATAGGATTCCATAAATTTCTAGGCACCCACCATGCTTGGAATCAATCGTGCCGTACCGGAATCATTACTCCCGGCCTAGCAGCTCTAGCTACCCCTATATATGTCATGTGTGTACGCGTCCCTATTCGGCATATGTAGAAACGAAATGTGGCCAGAATCATCCAATCTATGGTACTGCCGGAGATTGCTGTTTTCTTATAAAAAAAGGTGACGAGGGAAAGATCCTGGACCTTTGAACAGGGCTTGGAGGATCAAACAAAACCAGTGTTCGTGCCACGACTAGGCGCAAAGATTAGCTCGTTCTATAAATAAATAAATAAACGATGTTTTTTTATTAAGGTCGCCGGGGGAGGGCAAAGCCCTCCACCTGAATTTTTTCTTTTTCTATTGATTCACACCCCCGGGGGAAACCTAGCCACATTTTATGTCTACATTGAGATCGTACAAAATTTTATGTTTAGTCATTTTTTACATGTTATGATACTAAACTGCGACTTGGTTAAGTCCAGACCTAGCCGCACCCAGAAATAATTTTTTTTCTATAAATAAAGTTTTCGTGCCACGACTAGGCCACATGAGCAAGTGCTTTTTTGTAATGGAAACTGTCATTTACATGATGATTACTAGCCGCATGTCAAAAGCTTTTCCATACTATAGTTGCAGAAAAAAAGAAGAGAGAGAGAGAGAGTGTGTTTTTTCCCATGCTAAGTAGCACGTGGTAAATGCGGTAACTACCTTTCGGAATCAAATGCTCCATGTTGGTAAAAATGTGGAAACTGAGTTCGCAGTGTGTGGTGGTCCAGAGCCACAGCACACATATCATTCCTATTATAAGGGGTATAATCCATGCATGTAGATGTAGGCAGCAAGACCCCGTGGAAGGGAGTATTATTTCTAGGATGTACAAGACTTCAAGAGTAATTTCAAAGGGCCGATCCATTTCGTCCGTCTATGTTTGTTTGAATCGGTGCAAACAAAAATGGCGGCCCAACGCGCCGACCCAAACCCAAATTACGTTCGCGTCGCGTCCGCCGACGCATTTGTGGCACAAATTTGCGCCTTATTTGGGCCTCAAATGTGTCGGCACGGACGCCGAACGGACGCTTCGCGCGCCTTCTCGCTATCCGCCGCGTCCCCACATGGCAGCCGTTCAACTACCCGTTGCCCACGCGGTCAGCTTAATTTATGACAACGGGCCCACACTGTTGGGTTTCGTAGTAATTTCAAAAAATTTCCTACGCACACGCAAGATCATGTGATGCATAGCAACGAGAGGGGAGAGTGTTGTCTACGTACCCAACGCAGACCGACTGCGGAAGCGCTGACACAACGTAGAGGAAGTAGTCGTACGTCTTCACGATCCAACCGATCAAGCACCGAAACTACGGCACCTCCGAGTTCGAGCACACGTTCAGCTCGATGACGATCCCCGAACTCCGATCCAGCATAGTGTCGGGGAAGAGTTCCGTCAGCACGACGGCGTGGTGACGATCTTGATGCATTACAGCAGCAGGGCTTCGCCTAAACTCCGCTACAGTATTATCGAGGAATATGGTGGCAGGGGGCACCGCACACGGCTAAGGAATAGATCACGTGGATCAACTTGTGTCTTTCTGGGGTGCCTCTGCCTCAGTATATAAAGGACTAGAGGGGGGAGGCTGGCCGGCCATAGGAGGCGCGCCAGGAGAGTCCTACTCCCTCT
>NC_041386.1:565342703-565351814 GCF_002162155.2 Triticum dicoccoides
CCCCAATCCTAGTTGGAATAGGATTCGTGGAGGGGAAAAAAAGAGAGAGGGGGCCGACCACCTCTCCTAGTCCTAATAGGACTAGGGGAAGGGGGAGGCGCACAACCCATGTAGGGATGCCTCTTCTCTTTTCCACTAAGGCCCATCATGGCCCATTTAGCTCCCGGGGGGGGTCCGGTAACCTTCCCGGTACTCCGGTAAAATCCCGATTTCACCCGGAACACTTTCGATATCCAAACATAGGCTTCCAATATATCAATCTTTATGTCTCGACCATTTTGAGACTCCTCGTCATGCCCGTGATCACATCCGGGACTCCGAACAACCTTCGGTACATCAAAATGCATAAACTCATAATATAACTGTCATCGTAACCTTAAGCGTGTGGACCCTACGGGTTCGAGAACAATGTAGACATGACCGAGACACGTCTCCGGTCAATAACCAATAGCGGGACCTGGATGCCCATATTGGCTCCTACATATTCTACGAAGATCTTTATCAGTCAGACCGCATAACAACATACGTTGTTCCCTTTGTCATCGGTATGTTACTTGCCCGAGATTCGATCGTCGGTATTCCAATACCTAGTTCAATCTCGTTACCGGCAAGTCTCTTTACTCGTTCTGTAATACATCATCCCGCAACTAACTCATTTAGTTGCAATGCTTGCAAGGCTTAAGTGATGTGCATTACCGAGAGGGCCCAGAGATACCTCTCCGACAATCGGAGTGACAAAACCTAATCTCGAAATACGCCAACCCAACATCTACCTTTGGAGACACCTGTAATGCTCCTTTATAATCACCCAGTTACGTTGTGACGTTTGGTAGCACCCAAAGTGTTCCTCCGGCAAACGGGAGTTGCATAATCTCATAGTTATAGAAACATGTATAAGTCATGAAGAAAGCAATAGCAACATACTAAACGATCGGGTGCTAAGCTAATGAAATGGGTCATGTCAATCAGATCATTCAACTAATGATGTGACCTCGTTAATCAAATAACAACTCATTGTTCATGGTTAGGAAACATAACCATCTTTGATTAACGAGCTAGTCAAGTAGAGGCATACTAGTAACACTTTGTTTGTCTATGTATTCACACATGTATTATGTTTCCGGTTAATACAATTATAGCATGAATAATAAACATTTATCATGATTATAAGGAAATAAATAATAACTTTATTATTGCCTCTAGGGCATATTTCCTTCACACACGTCAGCGACGACGCTCGTCCTTTTTAAGCCGACCGTGCAACGGACCCGTCCTCATCCATACTCGTCGTCCACATCAGCCCACCTTTGCTCCCTCGTCGCCGGCAAACCCTAGCCACCACAACCAGAGTGAGATGGGTCTCTTCTCCGGCGCCAGCGGCAGCAAGGCCAAGGGCAAGTCCCCCGCCACCCCTTTCCCCTCCGAGTTCTTCCCACCTCCGCCGGCGCCTCACCGACAGAGGCAACGCGTCAACGTGCCAGTGCACCAAGCGGAGTGCACTGACAGAACCGCTAGCCTCTGCCATATCCGGACGTGACGCTGTCGCACGAATGGCATCTGGATCCAGATAGAATCCCAATGCCGGCGGCACCGCGGATGGCTCGTGCTCACGCGGTGGAGGTACGGCGCTGGCGGGCGCTGCTGATGCCGGAGCAGCGCCTCAACAAGGCCTACGCAACCGACTCGCCCAACTGGGCGAGGTGGTTCGCCTTCGAGCACGAGGAGGCGAGGCGACGGGGCGTGCGCGAGGTCGACCGGAGGCCAACGACGCTCGTCGTCCGTGAGGAGGACTAGGCGGCCCTTGCGGCCGTCTACCGGGAGAGCGAGGAGGACGAGCGACGCAGAACGGAGGCGGCGGAGACGGAAGAGGAGCCCCGCTACGAGGCGGCAACGGCGCATGCCCTTGCCCTCTCCGCGGCGGGCGACAGTGTGGTGCCGCCGATGGCCCCGCCGTCCCCTATCAAGCCGGGGCCGGAGCCGCAGCCCGAGCCCGAGCCCATCGCGCGCTTCTCCTGGAATGGAGTGGTGCGCGAGTGGGTGTCCGTGCCACCGGTTTGGCTGGGGGCGACGCCGACGCAGGAGCAGGCGTACCTCGAGATGTGGCGCCAGTGCTGGCTGGCAGAGGAGCGTCGTCGCGGCGAGTACGAGGAGAAGCTCGAGTGCGACCTCGAGGAGGAGGAGCGCGAGGCCGAGGAGGAGGCGCGTCAGGCCGCGGCTGCATAGGCGGCCGCACCCCCCTCCCCCCGTGCCCCGGCACTGCCTGCGTCGGCACAGACTGACATGGCGGCGCTCTGGAACACGGCGTTCGCCTGGGCCGGGCCGGCGCCGACGCTCATCGACCTCACGGACCCCGAGGACGACGACGACGACTGGAGCAGCGCGCCGCCTTGTAGTTTAGGTTGTTTTTCTAAATGCAAATATGTGGACGCGTGGACTCACGCCGGTCTTCGTGATCGGTTTTAATATTTAATTAATGTTGTTTCTCTTTTTTTAATATGTATGTGTTTATTTTTTTTGGCGCCGTCAAAATGGGTATCGGCCAGTGTTGGGCGTAGGCGGCGACCCAAATGCCGAAGCAGGCATTCGTGTCCGTCTGGCGGATCTAAATAGACAAAAAGCGGACGAAATCGCCGTCCGTTTGGATCGGCCGGCCCGTTGGAGTTGCTCCAATGTACACGCGCGCATTTATTATGGGTTGCACGCATCAGATACTCGTGCATCATACGGACCATGGACACCAACCTAGCTAGTGCCTCCATAGATATAGGTAGGACGAAGATGGATTCGAGTCGGCTCGGCACGTAAAAAATGCAAGCGCTGGCCGCGTGCGGAGCACCCGAGAGGCTCCTCCTGCGCGCACCACGACGCGTCGCGGTCACGTACGTGCACAACGGCGAGTGACCACGACGCCGACGCGGGCTGCCGTGAGGACAGCGAGCCGCGCGCGTGTACGCGCTGCACGTACGGTGTCGGTCAGGCAAAGCCAAGCTCGCTGCGTCCGTCCAATGGCAGAGGGCATGGCGCAGTCTCGTGATCCGCGCCACCCGTATTCATATCCAGGCGGTAAATTGGAGCTCACTTCACTTGTACCGTGCGCCGATCGGGAGAGACGCCCATGTCCTCCTGTGCAGTGCAGTGCAGTTCCGGTAGCTGAGAGCAAGAGCAGGTTCCGCCCGTCGCTGCGTCCGTCTGGTAATACGTACTAGCATACCACCAAACCGACTGGTGCTTTGATTGGACCCATCCATGCACGTACGTACGTAACGACGTGCCCCGTCGCCGGACGGCGCGTACGTCGCGTAGCCGCTGTGGCCGTCCGTCGCGGTGGCGCTTTGGTGGCGGGTCGTTCCGCCTGCACATGCATGCTCCCCTGTCCTCCATCAAGGTATCCAGCCGAGCATTGACGTACGACGTCTCACCTACCCTGCCGCACCAAACGACCCTATCGCCGCGCCCGCCCGGTCGGACACTTCTTCCACCTCGCGGCCCCGCCCTACGGATCCAATTGCTTTCGTCCACATGCGATGTGAATGACTCCTATAGAGAGAGAGAAGGCGGTGAAATAACACAGGCTCACAAAAAATAAATCCCAAACACGAACATGCCAACATTGTTCGTCCTGCATGCATGCGATGGGCCACGTCGACGTGCACGTAGCCGCTGGGGGCTGTTAAAGCTAAGTCGGCGTTAGAGCTAGTAGTGGTTAGCTGGGTCTGGGTGGCACTCGCGGTTGATGGGTCTATGAATTCGTTGCAGAAGTTATTAGCGGACCAACAATACCAAGCGTGCTGCCGGATCGGGGACATCCATATGAATGTACCAGCACCAACGCCCTTGCCACCTTCCTCCCTTCCACACTCTTTGCAGGCAGCATGCGTCGTGCACCCGATCCACCTTATCACCGGCTTCAATTCCAACTAGTATTCCTAACAGGAGTAGGGGTAATCAAGCGACCGAAAATGAGGGAATATACTCCACACACACACACACACGCTACCAACCGAGGTTGACGTACTCTTCTCTTTCTCTTCCCCCTTCTATCCCGATGAATACGAAAAAAGGTAGGTGAACTCGCCTTTCGCACCCGACCGCGGAGCTCTCGTGTTGTCTCGGGCGGCTTGATCCCCTTCACACAACAGTTCGGAAATTCACAGGAGCGCATAGGCATGGGGCAGACACCTGCCAGTTGTGCTCGGACGCATGATAACTTCGCGATCCATAATCTCAATTTGATTTATTGCATGAATTTAAATTTGCACTTTTGGTACAAAAGATATAACAGACACAAAATTGAAATTCAAAAAAAACAGGGTCGGTGCCCCCCCGCATCTACGTGCAACAGCAACGCTAGGGTTAGCATACACCCCAGCCAGGCCTCGTAGCGACAATGCAGAACAGTAGTTGAAGTAGCTAGCTATAGTCAACAAAGAGCTCTTCTGCCACACCCCATTGCCCGGGGCGCCTGGGGCCTAAGGGCATCTCGAGCCGTTGGCCCCTCAGGGGGCGCCTAAAATCGCCACCTGCGGGTGAGCCGGCGTAAAAATTGGGCCTGGGGTGAGTTGGTCCTCAGCCGCCGGGCCCAGGGCCGCCCTCAGGCACGTTTTAAAATAAAAGAAGTTCGGCTTAAACACGATAAATTTTGGCCAAACACGATAAATTTCGGCTAAACACGATAAATTTCAGCACATTTCGGCGAAGTTCGCGGATTTTCATTACATAGCACATATACATAAACTAATCTAAAAGAAAAACTGGCTGAAGTCGCCGCCGTCGCTGCCATCGTCGTCGTCGGCTTTCTCCTCCTTGACGCGGGCGCCCCTGCTGGACCCCTGCCCGGCGTCGCCATGGCGGACTGGTGGCGGCGCATCGTCGTCGTCGTCGTCGCTGTCGTAGATGACGACGACTCCGCCTTTGTCGCGGCCGCGTCGACGCTCCGCGAAGCGAAGCAGGGCGGCGCACTGGCGCTCCTTCGCCTTCTCCAGGCGCTCCTTCTCCATCGCTATGGAGTCCCTGCGCGCCCATTCCAGGGCCGCGTCGTCGTCGTCGAGCTCCGTCGTCACCGCCGCGAGCCCCGGCTCCGTCTTCACCGGCGCGAGCCCCGGCTCCGTTCTTGGCTTGACGAAGCGCGGAGGAGGAGCCGACGAGTAGGCGCGCCGGCCGCCCTCGTTGATGACGATGCCGACGCTGCGAGTGCGCCGGCCGAGCGGCGTCTCCGCCGCGGGCTCGGCCTTGACGCCGAGCAGGGCCGGAGTGCCGGAGGAGTGCGATGAAAATCGGGAGGAGGAAGAAGAGGAGGAGGACCCGAACCTCCTTGGCGCCCATGGCCCGGCGCGTCGGTGCTGCGCCGGGGCGGCCACCCTCGCCGGGTACGCCAACGGCGGGTCGTTGCCGCCCTCGAGGTACGTCAGCACGCCCTCGAGTGTGCGGCCGGGGACGCCCCACCACAGGTGGCGTCCCTCGCTGTTCTGCCGGCCGCCGACCACCGGCGCACCGTTGGTGGACGCCTAGCGCTGCTGCTGGCGGCGCTCGAAATACGCCGCCCAAGCCGCGTGGTTGTCGGCGGCGTACTGGGGGAGGGAGAGTTGGGCGTCGGTGAGGTAGGCGCGCACGACCTCGACTTCCTCGGCGAAGTACTTCGGCTTCGCCACGGCGTCGGGCAACGGTGGAATGGGCACTCCCCCGGTGCTGAGTCTCCACCCCGTCGGCCCGGCGCGCATGTCCGGCGGCGCCGGGATGTTCGCCTGGAACAGGAGCCAGGACTCCTGTTCGCGGAGCGAACGGCGGCCGAAGCCGTTGGCCGCCGCCTCGTCTCCGGGAAAGCGTTCTACCATGGCGACGGGCTCGGGAGAGGTAGAGAGATAGAGGGAGGGGCTGGGCGGCGGCGCTCGGGAGAGGTAGGGAGAGGGAGGGGCTGGACGGCGGCGAGGGGCGGGGTTGGTGTGGGCACAGGCGAGTGGAGGCCACCGGCTATATAGCCGCGCCGCGCCCGTGTGTACGCGTGCGAGGGAGGGGAGGCGTCGGCGCGCCGTCCTATGACGCGCCGCCCGTGAGGAATCAATGGCAAGGCTGACCGGCGACAGCCTTGGCATTGATTCCCTGCAGGAACCGAGGCCGTTGGGGGAAGACGAGGCGCCGTGTCGCTGACGCGGCTGGCCCGCGGCTTTTTCGCGCCAAAACAGCTCGCCCCGGCGCCCTCGGTCGCCCCCAACGCGCCGGGTTCGGCCTGAGTCCGCCGACGCTGTTTTCGGCTCAGGCCGGCGAAAATCGGGCTCCTGGGGGCGCGACTGGGCCGTTTTTTCGACGCCGGCGTGAAAAAATCGTCTGGGAAGGTCTTCCTGAGGGCGCGGCTAGAGATGCCCTAACATTGCACTACCTGCGTGCCAAACTACGACTCCAAGACGTCAAATGTGGAGACTGGAGGCCACATATTGAGAGTGCTCAAAAAATTACGATGATGGAGCGCGGGATGAAAAATCTCTTAGTCCTGCAATTTGGACCATAAATACCATATTGATAGTTATCATGACGATACGGTCAACATATCGATTCTCCTAGAGTTGCTCTTAGCCAGCACCACATCGTTTGATGCAACCAAACCGAGTCAACCCGTTGAGAGCGGACGAGAAGCACAACAAAGACTGTAGATGACCCTTTTTTTTTGCTCTTTTGGATAGGTTGGTTTTAGTCTGTAGCGGTAGTAGTTGATGCGTTGATCATCAATAAAAGGTCATGAGTAAAAAGATTAATTTGGACTGTTTTATTTTTTAGCATAAATTTCGACTGTTTTATGACTCATCGATTCTTCATAATCGTGGCCATGTTCTGTATAACCGAATCTTATTGGAATACATTGTAACTGATTTTCATAGTAACACAAGGGGTATCATCTCTAGTAGGAGTAGTTTATTGTACATTGTAACTGATTTTCATAGTAACACAAGGGGTATCATCTCTAGTGGTTTATTGTGGCCACGCCCAAGTCTTTTCGTTTAGTTACATTGAAAGTATTGTTAGCGTTTGTAGGTTGCAGTGTACTCCTTCCAATCCAGATTAATACAGAACATGGGCACAATTAGTATAAAATTGTGCTAAAGTTGTGTCAACTAATTTGAATGCGAGGAAGCAGCTACTTATATCATCGCCAAACTAATCCAAACACAAGTAATAAGAGGAGTTTGACTAAAAATGTCAGAACAGAGTTACTATAAACCCATTTTCGAGTTGTAATTATGGCAAAAGTAATATTGTAAGTTGGAAAAAAATGAAACTACAGCACGTAGGTATTATATGTATACTCAACCTAAACTTTTTTAATAAATAATGTGATTATTTGTGACTTGCGTAAAAATCATAAATTGGGATTGCTCAACGATAGTTAGGTAGTACTTCCACCGTTCCAAATTAGTGACTTGGATTTATCTACGTACGGATGTATCTAACACTAAAACATATCTAGATATATCCGCATCTAGACAAATCCGAATCAACTAATTTGGAAGGGATGGAGTAATCTGCATCGCAGATCTTTGCGCGCCAACTAATTTTCTGACTTGTTTTCACCCATGCCCAGGTCTTGGAACTGTGGAGCAGCAGTTGCACGCATGGCTCCCAGCTCTCAGGCTCCGCTGCACGTGTTGGGAGCTGCCGGTAAGTCCGGGACATTTCCAGCATTTCCACCGGGAAGAGAAAGGTAGATGAAAAGGAGATGGGCATGCAGTGCAGGATGGGGATGCATCCCTTCCGTGAAACGTACTCCTCCTCGCCTCCTATGATTTTCCCGTGAAAGGGAAGGGAAAGGGAGCATGGCACGAGCTGAGCGCGACTTTAAGGAGGCCGGCCGGCCTGATGGCGGAAGCGTTGCCTTGAATCGCAAGAGCTCCAAATCGCTCCCTGTACCTGTGCGTACTCCCGGCACCCTAGACGTCAATGCTACTCGTGAGTTATGACCCTTCGCTTCCATCGCTTCATTTACAGATATGGAAATGTAACGCTGCTCGTGAGTACTACATTTTTTTACTTGTGGACTTGTGGTACAAAATGGCGCGGGGTTAACTTGTCGCCGGTTTGGTTTGCTCTGGGTCAGAAAAGTCGCGTCGTGTGTGCGTGCTTGGGAAAATGAAGGGGTGGAAGCTTTGGAAAAGTCGCGTGATGTTCACCCATGGAGGACAAGGATCGGGCATGTACGCGAGATGGAAAAGTTTGGGAGATGGGTTGGATGATTGGGTGTGCCCGTCCGGCCACGGCAGAAGAAGAATGGAGATCGGTGTGGACTGGACGCAAAGGGGAACAAACGGTGATGTTGTGGGGGGTCCAAGCATGCATGAACACTCGCGCAGGCGCGCAGGCCCTCCCTCGACGGCACGCTCCCTCCGCGGTCCTCCGCGCGCGTGACAACGCCGCACCGCTATGGCGCTATGCTCTCCCATAGGCTAGTCACCCAACACACCGGCCTCACGCATCCGATCCGATCCATCCCTCCACGGCAAGTTCGATCGAACCTATCCCTCCCAGATTTGTGCCGAACACGATAGATAGACAGATTATTTTTTGCGGAAAGATAGATAGATAGATACGTAGATACTACTAGATGGGAATCGATCCAACTGTATTTCTCCTACGCAAAAGCCAGCCGGACTGATCTATCTACACCACCGCTATGCGTAACCTTCAAGTTATTAACCCTAAAATAGTCCCCCGCATCTCACCGATCTAAAAATAATCAGGCAGATGCCCCCCTTGCTCTTGCTGGCTGGAGGAATCTTTCTACCTAAGCGCTTCTTTGACCGAGATCACGATTGGCCGGCACGCCCGAAAGAGCTTGAGACAAGGCTAGGCTAGATTAGATTAGGCCAAAGGTTTGATTAATCCCGGGCGCTCGTGGCGGTCGCGGGGGTGGCACGTGAGGCCTCCGTGCTCCGGATTGCTGCTTGACGCTTTTCTTTAAGCTAGAAGTAGGGTGCACTTGGAACAACTGGCGTATGTTTGCACGACTATTTATTTTGGAATGTAGCGCCCCTCTTGTCTCTGGAGTGTCCTTTGTTAGCGCCAAGCGTGATGATTATGTCATGTGCCCGGATTTCGGGTGGTTTGCGTATGTGTCTTCGTTTTTTT
>NC_041386.1:565352073-565364474 GCF_002162155.2 Triticum dicoccoides
CAATTTTGTGTATGTGTCTTCGTTTACCTCGCCTCGCGGTAAAAATCATGGTAGCGGACTTCAACATCCTTTTTAGAGCAGGTCCAACAGTAGCCTTATTTTTAAGCTCGAAAAGTAGGTGGAGTAAAATGTTTTGGGCACCAATACTTGTTTTTTTTTTGGCACGAGCAAGCGTTGTCTCCAACATCAGCCCTATTTTCTAGCATAAAAAGTAGGCGGAGTAAAAAGGTTTGGGCACGAGGAAGCGTTGTCTCCAACCGCAACCCTAAAATAGGACACCCAGATCAACCAAAAAAAAAAGTTTGAACTACATCGACCATATTTCATATTTTATATTTCAGCTAGGAGGGGATGGGCGTGCAGCTAGAAGCCGTTTTTGGTTTGCGGCAGCCGGCCGCGTGCCATGCATTAGCCACATGAGATACACATTTTTTAGGATCGGGCAATTGGCTTTTTTTTTTACAGAATAGGGGCAACCGGCTGTTTTTTGCTTTCTTGATCCTTAAAAACGTTGCGTGCCTAAAAATAGAGCCGATGTTCGAGATGCTCTTATATTCCTATGCAATTTAGGTTGCCTTTGGCGTTTCTTTGCATTATCATAATCATGTTTCTCCAGTGACCTTTTGTCTACTTTAGAATGTGTTTAGCAACTCTTGACTATTTTCATGGCTACATTTTCTACAACAATCATAAAATAAGCACGAGAGGGCACAGTTGTTTCCACCACAAACCATGACTTACAAGTCGAGTTGACCCCAAAACATTTGGCGGAGTAACCCGTAAAAAACGTCATCAGTTAAGAAAAAGGTCGAGACGTTATCCTCACGGCAAACAGAAAAAGTAAACCTTCATCTATCTAAAGATAAAGTAAAAGTTTAGGGCTTCCATTTACCCCAAGTAGAAAACACCCAAAGCAAGCTGTAGGCAAAAAGCAGGCGCCCGTGCGTCGCTGTTACATCGACCCACACCCAAAAAAACCAACACAAAAAGGGGAGGCTTAGCCACAGCTTATAGGACGCTTTAGAGCATTTTCAGCCGCGCCTTCAACAAGCGCCCCCAGGCTACTTTTTCGGCGCTGGCGCGAAAAAAACACCCCAGTCACACCCTCAGGATGCCGAAAATCGCCGGTTCGGCCATTTTTTCCGCCCGGCGGTCACAGGCCGAACCCGGCGCACTGGGAAGCAGTTGGGAGCGTGGCTGGCCCACACCGTTAGGGGAAAAGTCAAAGTTTTCTTCCCCGACTCGCCTCCCATCCCCCGCGCCCTCGGCCACCACTAGTTATATCTCGGCGCCGCCCGCCGCCCTACACCGCTAGATAGTCATTCCCCGCCGGAAAAATAGCAGCGCTTCGCCGCGACAGCCCCTCCAACAGCAGCTGGGCGTTTTCGGCCGCTGTTTCTGGCCGCGGAGGCGCGGTTTAGCGGCGGGTACACGCCCACCAAGCGCAAGGTGTTCGGCGATTTGCCTGCCTCGGCGATGGACTCGGATGACGAGGAAGCGCTCGCCGCGCTGCTGGAGGAGGAAGTCGAGGCCGACGTCCAGGAAGAAGAGCATCTCATGGTGCTCGCCGCCCTCGCCCAGCTGCTGGCGAGCAATGCAAAGCCGCGGTGAGTTGGCTCGACGCCTGGGCGGGTGAAAGCAAAGAACCGACATCGTCTCGAAGGCTACTGCATGCTCTACTCCGACCACTTCGCCGATGCTCCACTTCACGGTGAGAAAACATTTCGGCGCCGTTATCAGATGAGCCGAAAGCTCTTCCTCAGGATTGTGAATTCCATCCGGGAGTTCGACAACTACTTCAAGTGCAAGATGGATTGCACCGGCGCTTTTGGATTCACCTCCATCCAGAAGTGCACAGCAGCGATGAGGATGCGTGCATACGGAGCTCCCGGTGATTCACTCGACGACTATGAGCGCATGGCCGAATCCACCAGCATAGAGTGTTTCTTCAAGTTCTGTCGGGCAGTGGTGGCAGTGTTTGGACCACAATACTTGAGAACAGCCAATGCGGAAGACACTGCTCGGATAGCACAGAATCCAGCAAGAGGATTTCCTGAAATGCTTGGAAGCATCACTGCATGCATTGGAAATGGAAGAATTGCCCATTTGCTTGGCAGAGGATGTACAAAGGCGTCAAAGGCGGTTGCAGTGTGGTGCTTGAGGCGGTGGCCACACATGACCTCTGGATTTGGCACTCCTTCTTTGGTATGCCAGGAACTCACAATGACATCAACGTGCTGCAGTGCTCTCCTGTCTTTGCTAAGCTTGTTGAAGGTCATTCTCCTCCGGTGAACTTCGAGATCAATGTGCGGCACTACAACAAGGGGTACTATCTAGCTGACGGCATCTATTTGAGATGGTCGACATTTGTGAAGACGATCTCAAACCGTGTGGCAGGAGGCAAGAACGCCTGGTTTGCAAAGCTTCTCGCCCGTATGGGCCCTTTATTCGTCAAAATAAGGCTGCAAAGTGAGACAATTTCGGCGCTTGGGGGCGAGCTGGGACGACGACTGGGTGCAAAACCGCCCCCAGCGCCGATTGTATCGCCGGCTCGCCTTCAGGGGGCGATTTTTATGCGTCCTGGAAGACCAACGGCTGGATGCTCTTAGGTGCAAGGTGGTAGGTAGGTACACTGGGTATCTTCGACGATGACGGCAATGGAAGAAGTCTAATCAGAGTTGGGCTCGACCGTGTTGCTCGTGCAACATGATTGGTGATATCCGGATCCCGGTCACGATATGCATTCCGGTGCATGTGCACAATATAGATATAGATACCATCGGATCGGAGTGTCATCTACAGTATGATCTAGGAGGGACTATCTTTAGAACCAGGACACCTCACCTACTAGTACTACTGATTCTGTATGCCAAATGAGTGGCCGAAGCATTGCAGCAAACAAACGCACCTATCAGAGCCTGCATCGAGTGCCAATAATGAGCCCTAGATCGTGTCACCCCGCTGCTACCGACCTGCTGATCCACCACTGTGTGTAGACACTGTAGTCTGTAGGCGGTATCAATCAAATGTAGCCTCATTCACGGCCGCTACTGTGCGTTGCTACCAGTACGTACGTACGTACGTGGTGCCATCAATTTCTCGTGCATGCAATCCATCCTCGTAAGAACAAATAGAATAGCTGGAAAACCAAATGGCGATGCCAGATGATCCTGATAGTACTACGACGCGTGTTTTGCCTTTGTTCTGTTGCTAAACTGTTCTGTCTTGGCGTAAATTGTCACTACTCGCTAATAAAATTAATTCCTTTCTTTTGCAAGTACCAGTAACATTTCGCCGCGGGCACATAGTTGGATGGGGAAAAAAAATATACCCATCCAGCATCGAGGAGCAAATGAAAGGCCAGTGCTGCTCTACGCTGCGCACCATCAGTATTGCTGTTTACGGTGGTGGTAAAAAAAGAGAGAGAGAAGAAATTAATTGATGGCCTATTTATTCCCAAATGTTGACACCCCGCTCTCCTGTCTCCATCTCTGCCCCCAAAAGGAAAACCAGCCTGGTTTCCCGAGCGCAGGCCACCACAACCACCCGTCCTCGCCGTCCGTAAAACCCAAGGGCAGGAGATAAATTCAGCCACGGCCACTATATTTGATCACAAAGTTCACTTTGGTCACTGGATTGCGGAATACCCAGATTATGGTGCTTAATATCACACTAGGAAAACTGCATGTGCGTTGCAACGGGAGAAAAAAACCACATACCCATGCGTTGTGTTTTGATATTGACTACCGGGATCAATATCGCCTGGAGACAATTTATTTTTATATTTCTGTTGTCAGGATCTATGTATATATGGTAGTCAACATTATCTAATCCTTGTTCATGTATGTATGGTGTTTGTTTCTCTTTCGGTTTTCGCGTCCTAGCAGTAGTCAGTATGAGTTCGTGATTGACATAAATAATCAAATTTAACCTTTTTTTTTTGGAGATGAGTCAAATTTAACCTTAAAACAAAAACCCGATATATGCATAGTTGGGACAACGAAGACATGCGTGCACACTAACACGTTCATGTTATGGACTTGAAGATTTTTATCGTTGCGTGAATGATCCAAACAAATTAATCTCATAAAATAAATCCAAACTATTAAAAATGAAAAAAGAACCTGCCAACGTGCGTACATGCTCCATGCAAAAAAAAACCCCAACAACACGCGTGCACGCTAGCTAGCGCAACACGTGTGTCTAGCACGCTGGCTGGTCTAGAAGACGCGTCGCTAGTTCCTCCAGCCCATATGGACTTCTTCGTCAGTCACACCTGGCAGCTCTCTGTCGAGAGTTTATCCACATCCCGACCTCTCTTCTCCCTGGACCAGGTCCTGTATGATCCTCCCTCGCTCCCCTCCCCTCTCTGCAGGGGAGCTCTCTCCGGCCTCTTTTCTGTATCTTGATGTCGGATTCTTTTTTCCCTTGCAGAGGAGCTAGCTCCAGCCGGCGCTCCAGCACCGACCGTCCCCTCTTTTTTACGTGACCTTCCCCTCCCGAGGCAAGGGTCGTCTGCTTCAGGTCTGCTTGAGCATTTTCAGTTGGTGATAACGACCCATATATCATCTTTCTTCGCTGGCTTGTTGATTCTCGCAACTCTGAACGTATATAAGTTGCTAAGATTGAATGTAAAGAGTCGGTGTGGGACTATTAATTAGAATCTAAAATTTTAGCACAGAGGCATAAGCTATAAGGTCGGGGAGGGGAGGGCAGGTCCTCATGTTGAACTCTTGTAGCGGCCCATAACAAAAAATTCTGGCCCATGAAACTGCTAACAGCAGAATCAGACGAAAATTACGGCAGCGAGGACGATGTACCAAAAACGGACGAAAATTAGGGAGGAAGAAATGGTAACCCTATTATTAGTAGGTATAGATATAGATTAGTTAACAGCGCTGGTCACCGCGTACGCTGCGTCGGCGTATTTGTCCCATGTGGCATACGATTTGACCTTTTGACCAGCCACGCAAGCGGGGCGGGCTTTTTTTGCACTCTGAGTTGATTTGGGGGGCTATTTTGCAAATTTCCCATTCTATTAAAACCCACTCCGTCGTCATCCTCCAAATCCCTAGCCGTATTCCTCTTTCACCGCCGGCCACCAAATCCCTCGCCCGTAGACTAGTACTGCCATTGCCCACCCAACACCTTTCACTGTCGGCGTCATCGCTTCTGCAACGAGCTCTTCGTCCTCTAAAGCATGTCTGCATCGAGCTCCTACCACTCTTCTCGCCACGACGGCGGTCCATTCACCCCCCCTCATCGAGTGCCCAGGGGGGGGGGTCGCGTGGTGAAGAAGCATAAGCATGTTTCCGGCACTGAGGATCACCCTGGATGGGTGTACTACCGCTGCCCCGGCCATGGTGTAAGTTCTCTAACATTTGTTCTTCAAAAGATAGGGGTTTTGCCACATTTGGTCTCTGATTTATGCATTCATTTTGATAGAATGGATGCAATTTATGGCATTGGGAGAGGGAGTATGTTGCTTTCTTGGTGGAGAAGATGTTTCTCACTGGAGACAATGTTGTGGATGCAACCAGGTGGTTTGAAGACAGGAAAGAAGAGCTGGAGCGGCACAATGAACATAGAAGAGCTAGAGGGATAATGACAATTGGATTTAGGGGTTCATGCTCTAAGGAGAGGATGAGTGAATCATTGTTGCAGATTGGCACGCAGATTGTTCTTCCGTTGAAGATAGTTGTGGCAGTAGGTGTGCTTCTGTGTGTGTAGTGTGTGATGCTGGTGATGAAGAAGTGATGCAAGTATTGGTTGAATTGTTGGTAGTATGAAGAAGTTGATTTAGTATGAAGGGATGTTAGTCATGCAAGTGTCCTCTGTTAGTTACGTAATGAGATGATGTTAGCTGTGGTAGGTGTGCTTCTATGGGTTGGTTATGTATTGATGCTAGTAATGTAATCGAACTATGTAGTGGTGAAGTGTTCTACTGCTAATCAAACTATGTTGTTGATCACTCTATGTTGCATTTTATGTATTTTTGTTGGCAAATATATGATCACGGTTGGTTTGTTTGCATAACTGTATTGTAATTTGACAAAATGATAAGTGCTAAGTGACAAATCGGAAAATGTTGGCAAAATGATAAGGATGCCATAGATGATCACCATTACATATATAACAAAGATGATCACCAATACATATGTAACACAGATGATCACCAGTACATATATAACAAAGATGATCACGAATACATATGTAACAAAGATGATCACCAGGTACTGATGTGAAGCACAGAAATTGGTAGTACAAGCAACATAGATGATCACCAATACAAGCAACATATATAGTGAGCACAACATAGCACCATGATAAATAAGATAGTAAAGATCCCAGCTTCACCAGAAGCACATGCCTAACAAGCATAACAACAAGGTTAAGTTCCACACTGCCACACCACCAAATTTAAGTTTAACATGACAAGAAACACCAAAATGATGGACCACTTCACCAGAAGCACTTGATACAGACCAAAGTTTCTACTTCCTAGTCTCTCTCAGCACATCAAACATGTTGACCTTCCTGGATTTCTTGCTTCTAGAGCCACCTCCCATGTCAGGTGCACTTGAAGAGGCCCTCTTAAGAATGGACCCATTGTGCTGATTTTACTTTCTTTTGGCAGCAAGCTCAGAAGCTTTTCTCTTCCTTGCCTCCTCTCTAGCAGCTCCCAGCTCTGCTGCTTTCTTCTCTCTTTGTTAAAGTATAATCGCTCTCTTGGCTTTAGCTATTTCCTTCTTCTTTGCAATATTAGGAGCCCTTTTCTCTTGTGTTTGTTGCTTCTTTACTTCTCTTTCTATTGCTTTCTTCTTTGCAGCCAGGTCTCTCTTCTCTTGAGCCTCAGCAGCTCTCTTCTCTGCTGCAACATTTAGTGCCTCCAGTGCAGCATCTCTCTTCTCTGCCATTTCTCTGTATTTCTCCATCTTCATCTGCTTAAGCTTCATGGCTTGACTACCATCCCTTCCGGCAGTTGTAGTAACATGTGCATGCTAGTTGTTAGGACCGACAGTATATCGACCAAAGGGGGGTGAATGGGAGATTCAAAAATTAAGGCGAATGTTTTGAACTGAACCCAAACACAGTAGCTGAAATAAGGTTCGGTAGCAAAGAACTTAATCAAACTTGATATTGAGGATCATTTCTATTGAGGTAGCGAGCAACAATAGATCGAGCATAGGCTACCACAGGTTTGACAATAACAATGGTAATGCAATATGCAAGCAGATACAGTAACACGAGAGAAGTTAAGGTATAAACTACGAAAGGAGGGCACGAGATAGAACACCGACGAGGCGAAAGAAAGTAACACAGGGAAGAGCACGCCAATCTAAATATGATCAGAACGAGGAGTAATAAATATGACTGGGACAACTAACCTGAATAAGGATAATGCAACATGGTAAACAATGAATAACAATAGATGAAACGACAGAGA
This sequence comes from Triticum dicoccoides, assembly GCF_002162155.2. NCBI lineage: Eukaryota > Viridiplantae > Streptophyta > Magnoliopsida > Poales > Poaceae > Triticum > Triticum dicoccoides. The sequence continues at coordinate 565,359,521 of NC_041386.1, forward strand.
TGATATAACCGAATGATATGCAATAAGCAATGATTTATCAAATAAACTATCATCACATAGCACAAATGTAAAACTGCTGAAGATAATGTAGTAATGTAGAGTGAACTAGTGGTGCTCGATGTCGACAGATGGATTTGGCAGAGCAGTTCACGCTTTTGCCAAAGGACTACGTCTGGTTGGAGGGGTTGTGATTTAACACAGAAGATAAATTCTCTTCGCCCTATTCTCCTTCAACTCAGAGTTGATCAGACTCTAGTTGGTTTCACTCGTGGTAGATACTTGTCGGCGATCTCCAAACCTTCAACAGACCCTCTTTGCGAACCACAATGACTCTTGGTTGCTGAAGATCTTGCTCGGTGAAGACAACAACTCTTCAACACTCAAGCCAGCACCTATCCGTCTAGAGAGTGTGTAGCTCTCAAGAGTAATAGGTACAAGAACTCTAACTTAGAACTACTGTGATGCTCAACCATTGTCTAAGTTTGGCCTCTTGATTTTTCCCTCGGTGGATCTTAAACTCAAATCACTCGGAGAGGGGATGCTCAATCAATCTTCTCATAAATCTTAAGTGGAGAAGCCAACGGGCAATGTTGGAGCGGGGTGGCTATTTATAGACACAGCCTTCCGTGAAGGGAAATTACCAAATTGGACATGTGGAGCAGCCAATGGCGGAAGACACGAGTCCAACGGTCGGAAATTGAGCACAACAGTAACATTCCTTGCGGAGCAAGTAATGCTAACTCCTCAGTTCAAAGATATCTCCTATAGCACGAAGAATAACTGCTACCTCTTGAGCACTGCGTTAGTTTTCCCTTGAAGAGGAAAGGGTGATGCAGTAAAGCAGCGTAAGTATTTCCCTCAGTTTCTGAGAACCAAGGTATCAATCCAGTATGAGACCACGCGCGAGTCACCTCGTACCTACACAAACAAATAAGAACCTCGCAAGCAATGCGATAAAGGGGTTGTCAATCCCTTCACGGCCACTTGCAAGAGTGAGATCTGATAGAGATGATAATAATAAGATAAATATTTTTGGTATTTTTATGGTATAGATTGAAAGTAAAAGATAGCAAAATAAAGTAGATGGGAAACTTGTATGATGGAAAATAGACCCGGGGGCCATAGGTTTCACTAGTGGCTTCTCTCAAGATAGCATAAGTATTAAAGTGGGTAAACAAATTACTATCGAGCAATTGATAGAAAAGCGAATAATTATGAGAATATCTAGGCATGATCATGTATATAGGCATCACGTCCGAGACAAGTAGACCGAAACGATTCTGCATCTACTACTATTACTCCACACATCGAACGCTATCCAACATGCATATAGAGTATTAAGTTCATAAGAACAGAGTAACGCTTTAAGCAAGATGACATGATGTAGAGGGATAAACTCATGCAATATGATATAAACCCCATCTTTTATCCTCGATGGCAACAATACAATACGTGTCGTTTCCCCTACTGTCACTGGGATCGAGCACCGCAAGATTGAACCCAAAGCTAAGCACTTCTCCCATTGCAAGAAAGATCAATCCAGTAGGCCAAACCAAACTGATAATTTGAAGAGACTTGCAAAGATAAACCAATCATACATAAAAGAATTCAGAAAAGAATCAAATATTGTTCATAGATAATCTAGATCATAAACCCACAATTCATCGGATCTCGACAAACACACCGCAAAAGAAGATTACATTGAATAGATCTCCTAGAGAATCGAGGAGAACTTTGCATTGAGATCCAAAGAGAGAGAATAAGCCATCTAGCTACTAGCTATGGACCTGTTGGGGATATGACTACCAGGTATGACCCGCCCAGGAGGGGCCGGGTCAATCCCAATGGCGGGTTACTTAAAAGGAAGCCCAAAGAGTATACAAGGTGACGGTTTATGATAAAGCTTGTAGTAGGCCCAAGCCCAGAGGCGGCTTATGGCCCATAAGTGTAAACCGCCATGTATGAATAAGACTTGTAAGATAAGGAATGTAAGAGTTGTCACCGAGCCAGACACATTGTATGAGCCGGCCGGGACTCCGTAGGCCGCAGGGCGTCGACCCGTGTATATAAGGGGATGACCCGGCGGCGGCTTAAGGCAAGAAATAAGAGATCGAGATCCAAGCTAGCGTATTTCGCTCCTTGGTCATCGAAACCTAGCAATACCACATCAACTGGACTAGGCTTTACCTTCATCGCAAGGGGCCGAACCAGTATAAAAACCTCTCGTGTCCTTTGTCCCGATTTACCCCTTTAAACTTCCTAGTTGCGATGGCTCCACAACTAAGTCCTTTCACTAGCACATCTGCCGTGACAATTCCACGATAGTTGGCGCCCACCGTGGGGCCAGCGCATGGTGGATTTGAGTTCTTGAAGGGCAGCTTCGAAGGGCTCAAGGGATACGTTGTGGGCCGGATGACCAAGAGTCGTCGCGGTAAGCTCTACATCAACGATGAAGGCTGGGGCCCCGACGCCGGCTTAGTTGAGTACGGGTACCAGGTCCCCTTCGGCGGAATCCATGTCTTCATCGGTCGGATCGGCGAGCTGGGCCCTGAGCCGGACATCTGCACCGACCTCATCGAGACGGCTCAGCGTGCAAGACCCGCCCGGACTCAGCCCACCGTGATGCATGCCTTCGTGGGTTGCGTCCATGGAGGGGAGTTCTCTGAAGGATCTGTGGATGACGGTGAGACGACCATCTATTCTGATGGTGAGTCGTCCACAGGCGAGACGAATTCACTGTATCAACTACAAGATGGCGGGCTTGGGGGCTGTTCCGATGGCAGCAGTATTCCGGACCCCTTTGAGCCGCCGAACAGAGCGGGGGTCTTTGTGACTGGTACATAGCCCGCTCAAAACTCTACGGCTGCGGCAACAATAACCTCCGGGACGGCCGCGACCGGGTCAGGAGACCCTGCGCGCCCGCCGGCTCAGGTGCTGATGGATCTTATGGATAATATGACGGCCCTGTTGATCGCCGTGGTTGAACCGGCGGATAAGGCTCAGCACGATGCGGAGGTGGCATGGCTACGTGAGGAGGTAGCACAAGCCAAGGAAAACTTGGCGGCGGAGGACGTCAGGATGGCAGCGGAGCGGACGTGTTTGGACGCCCGGGCTCAGCAACTTCAAACAGAGGCTTTTCGGCTCACAATGGATTTGAACGCATCAAACGAGGTCATGAGGAGAAGGCACCAGAAGGCTCAATCACGTCTGCCTCTGACTTACGATCCTAGGAACCTTTTCCACACACCTGGAGCCGGTCCCAGTAAACCGCCGGAGGCAAACCGGATTACAACACCCGGAGCTGGGGCGCCGGGTCAGCCGTGGGCTACGGAACCCCCTCGTGTGAATACTGCTCCGCCTCGTTATACACCAATGCCACCGGGTCATTTTCCTAGCTCTCTGGAGAATCTAATCACTACATCGGCATGTTTGGCGGCTCTCCCCATGGAAGGTGATTCGCCGACGATGATCGAAACGTGAAGGGTCAGAGAACTTCTTCAGACAGCTCTGGCACAACAGGAATCATACTCTTATAGTCGGGACATGATTCATTCAACCCCTCGCCCAAGCCGGAGCCCGAGCTACAGTAGGCATATGGATTCAGCGGTCATGTCCAGTAATGCCCAGCGCCGTGACCAGCCACGCAGGTATGACCCAGCGCGTGATGGAGCTCTTAATTTGGTCGACCAGGATAGGATCCGCCAAGAGGCCGAGCGGGCGGTTCAACAGGCAGCTGAGCATGCGGCTCACCAGGCCTTTTCGGTTTATCCGACAACCTCTGTTGAAGCAGGTGTGGCCACAAGGACAGGAGGTGTCCCTTGCTTGGTGCCGGCTCTACGTAATGAACGTTTACCAAAGGATTTCAAGGGGCCTCGGAAGGTGCCTAATTACACAGCTGACTTACAACCCGGGGCATGGATCGAAAGTTATGAGATGGCCATGGAGTTGCTGGAGGTCAGTGACGCAGCGATGGCTAAGTACTTCACCATGATGTTGGATGGAACAACTCGCACTTGGTTGAAGGGGTTGCCACCCAATTTCATCGGCTCATGGGCCGAGTTAAAGGCTCAGTTTATTCAAAACTTCAAATATACATGCAAGAAACCCATGTCGATTGTGGACTTGACTAATTGCAAGAAATAGGAAGGTGAATCCACGACCCATTGTGTAACACCCCGGATATGATTTTCCCAATATGTACTCCAAATCTTGCCATTTCCGGCCTTAAGTTATTTTATTTTCTCGGGTTCGGGTTTTTGTTTCCGTGTGTTGTTTTCGTTGTCATGCATCTCATATCATGTCATCATGTGCATTGCATTTGCATACGTGTTCATCTCATGCATTCGAGCATTTTCCCCGTTGTCCGTTTTGCATTCCGGCGCTTTGTTCTCCTCCGGTGGTCATTTCTACCTTTCTTTCGTGTGTGGGGATTAAACATTTCCGGATTGGACCGAGACTTTTCAAGCGGCCTTGGTTTACTACCGGTAGACCGCCTGTCAAGTTTCATACCATTTGGACTTCGTTTGATACTCCAACGGTTAACCGAGGGACCGAAAAGGCCTCGTGTGTGTTGCAGCCGAACACCCCTCAAAGTTGGCCCAAAACGCACCAAAACCCTCTCCATCATCTAGAGCGTTCGATCACGATCACGTGGCCGAAAACCGCACCTCATTTGGACACTCCTAGCTCCCTCTACCTCTATATAAAGACCCCCTTCGAAATCCGGATCTCCTCCCCCGAAACCCTAAAATCATCCCTCTCCGCACCGGACATGTCCGCCGCCGCCCGCGCCCACTGAGAGGCTGCCACGTGTCGCGCCGCCGCCCCTCCGCTGCCGGCCCGCCAGGCCCGCACGGGGCCCTCCCCGGCCCGCGCACCCACCGCCGCCTGCCGCCCGGGAGCCGCTCGCCCTCCTCGCGTCCGGTCACCGCCTCCGCCGCCCAGGTCGCGGGCC
>NC_041386.1:565365121-565410833 GCF_002162155.2 Triticum dicoccoides
GCTCGTCGCCGGCCGTCCCTGCGCCTCCTCGCCACCCCCGCGGTCGCCGGACCCCTCCCCGCCGCCGGATTCGGCCGGGAGAGGCCGGATCTACTTCCCCTCGCCTCCCCGCCGCTCCATCGAGCTCGCCGGAGCCGCGGGAGCTCGCCGGAGTTCTGCCTCGGTTTGTGCGCCGGCATGAAACCCTAGATCCGAGAAGGGTTGACCTCATTTTCTTCCTAAGTCCCTGAATATTTTGCCTTGTTCGTCATGCCGTAACTTTGCATCCCTAGCTCCGTTTTAGATATATAGCATATCAAAATGTTCATCTCAGAGAGTACATCATTTCATCTCATTGCATCATTTTCGTTTGAGTTCATCTTGATGCCCGAAATGCTGTTAGAAGAATACTATTTGAGATAATTGTCAGATCTGCTGCTCCAATTAGATATTTGTCATTTTTGCCATGATAAATGTGTGCATGTTATGCCCGTGAGCTCTTCATGAGTTTTGTTATATGTTTTGTCATCTATCCAGGGGTGCAACCCATGTATTTTTGTGATGTGTGTGGTGACTAGCACAAGCTTGCAAAGTGGAGCATTCGTTAATGCTGATTTTAGGGACTTAGCATTTCCACAAAGTCCTTGACCTGTTTATCTCATATTGCCATATGTTCATGTTGTTTCCTAGTGATCCGTGCCTCTTTTGAGGATGATCAGTAAGGATGTTTTGTTAATATTGTAGTGCTCTATCCATCCATGTCTTTGTTTGCAATTATGGAGCACCCTAGCTTGAGTCAATCGAACTCTACTTTTGTCATTTCATGAATCTGGGCAGATTGTCTACTTGTTAGCGATTTTGCCGAGGATGTTGTAGGTGATCCGTGCATGATATGTTATTGTTCTTGCCATGTCTAGCTTGTATTTTGTGTATTCTTGATGGGTGTATGCTTAGATTGTCATGACTTGCTCTGTAGTGAGTGCATCGAGCTCGTAAATATGCCTACTTGATATCTGTTTCAGCATGCTCCAATTTTCACTAAGTCTGAAAACTGATTATGTTTTTGCCATGTTCACATGCTTGCAAATGTATTTTCTGATCCCTTTTGGCTCAAGGTCACTAAGGGAATTTTGTTAAGCTCTTTGAGTAGCTCCATGCCATGCTTTACTTTGCCATGTTCAGGTCCTGTATCTTATTGTTTTCATGCTCCAAAAGTGCTATCTGATCTGAAATTCCAGACAAGTGTTGATTTCACTAAGTCTGAGATCTGTTTACCAAATGCATTTTTGCCATGCTTGTTTGAACCTGTTAATGGATGAATTGGACGTAGCTCACTGCTAGTCTTTTGTTAAGCATCATGAGTGGATCCCTGCCATGTATTTTAATACCATGTTTGGGTGCTGTAGCATGTTCATCTTGTTGCATTTAGATGGCTACTTGCTGTAAATCGCAAAACGTGGTCATATTTGAATTGCTTGCCATTTCCAAACCGTAACTCCGATTCCGGTGTCCTTTATATCGTTTTCAAGCGATTTCATCTCACCTTTCTAGTGGCACACTTGGATTTCCAAGTTGAGGCCAGGTTCATTCATTCCTTGCCAAATCTTGCATATGCATCGCATTTTGCATCCCGCATAGCATACCATGTTTGCATCATATTGTTTGAGCCTTGCACGTGGTTGATTGTGTCCTTGTTGATTGTTTGTCTTGTTTGAGTAGAGCCGGGAGACAAGTTCGCTAATGAGGAGCCCGTTGAGTTTACTTTCGAGGATCCAGTTAACTCTGACAACTTTGTAGGCAAGATGATCATACCCTCGAAATCACTACTATCTTTGCTTTGCTAGATGCTCGCTCTTTTGCTATGCCTATGCTATGATTCCTACCACTTGCTTATCATGCCTCCAAAATTGCCATGTCAAACCTCTAACCCACCATGTCCTAGCAAACCGTTGATTGGCTATGTTACCGCTTTGCTCAGCCCCTCTTATAGCGTTGCTAGTTGCAGGTGAAGATTGGAAACCGTTCCTTGTTGGAACATTATTTACTTGTTGGGATATCATTATATTGCCATGTTATCTTAATGCATCTATATACTTGGTAAAGGGTGGAAGGCTCGGCCTCTCGCCTAGTGATTTGTTCCACTCTTGCCGCCCTAGTTTCCGTCATATCGGTGTTATGTTCCCGGATTTTGCGTTCCTTACGCGGTTGGGTGATAATGGGAACCCCTTGAAAGTTCGCCTTGATTAAAGCTTTTCCAGCAATGCCCAACCTTGATTTTACCATTTGCCACCTAGCCTCTTTTTCCCTTGGGTTTCCGGAGCCCGAGGGTCATCTTATTTAAACCCCCCGGGCCAGTGCTCCTCCGAGTGTTGGTCCACCTGTCAGCTGCCGGTGGCCACCAGGGGCAACTCTGGGCTGGCCTACCCGTACCTAGGACAATCTGAGTGTGCCCTGAGAAAGAGATATCTGCAGCTCCTATCGGGATTTGTCGGCACATTCGGGCGGTGTTGCTGGATTTGTTTTAACTTGTCGAAGTGTCTTGTAGAACCGGGATACCGAGTCTGATCGGAATGTCTCGGGAGGAGGTCTATTCCTTCGTTGACCGTGAGAGCTTGTCATGGGCTAAGTTGGGACTCCCCTGCAGGGATTTGAACTTTCGAAAGCCGTGCCCGCGGTTATGGGCAGACGGGAATTTGTTAATATCCGGTTGTAGATAACTTGAACCTTAACTTAATTAAAATGAATCAACTGTGTGAGTTACCGTGATGGTCTCTTCTCGGCGGAGTCCGGGAAGTGCACACGGTGTTGGAGGTATGCTTGCGCAGGTTGTTCTCTAGATTACTCGCTCGCGCTTTGCCTCCTCTTCTCGCTCTCTTTTAAGAAAAGGTTAGCCACCATATATGCTAGTCGCTTGCTGCAGCTCCACATATTTTCCTTGCCTTACCTATTGAGCTTAAATAGTCTTGACGTGAGGGTGCGAGATTGCTGAGTCCCTGTGGGTCACAGATTACTTCCAAACTAGATGCAGGGCCTGATGATTCCGTTCCAGATGACGCGCTTGAGCTCAAGTGGGAGTTCGACGAGGACTCATGCTGATACTACGTGTCTTTCCCTGATGATCAGTAGTGGTGCCCAGTTGGGGTGATCGGGACCGTGTCGCATGTTGGGTTATCTTTTATTTTGGCACCGTAGTCGGGCCATGAGTGTTTGAATGTTGTAATGCTATTTATGTACTTTGATTGACGTGGCGAGTGTAAGCCAACTATGTATCTCCCCTTTTATTATCTATATTACATGGGATGTTGTGAAGATTGCCTAACTTGCAACATTGCTTTCAATGCGGTTATGCCTCTAAGTCGTGCCTCGACACGTGGGAGCTATAGCCGCATCGAGGGTGTTACACATTGGGTGCGCCGTGTGAAGGAAATAATATATTCATCTGATAAGATGGATGCCAGCTCCGCGGTCTTAATGTTGGAGAAAAAATGTTGTTTTGAACCTCTGAAACAGAAGCTGGGGCGGCTCAAGCGTGATTGCAATGACATGGGCCAGCTGATGGCGGCTCTGGTCAAATACGCCGATTCTGATAGTACCAAGGATCCCGCGTCTGACGAAGAGAAGACAAGGAAGGGAAATAAGAACGGCAACGGCAAAGGTCATCAGCATAACCCGGCAAATCAAGGAGGTAATACTAAACATAAGGCTGACGGTAGTCTAGAGTTTGTGGCTAACATGAACGCGCAGGGCAACAATCAACGTCCTAAGGGAAGGCCACCTCCTCGGTCAGGCGGGTCAGGCCCCACCCTTGAGTAGTTGCTAAATGAACCCCGTCCAAAACACGACACCCGGGAGAAGCCGGCCACCCATATATGGAAAGATTGTACGATCATGAAGGCTTTCAAGAATTCCAACATGTTTGACGGTAACAATGGACCTGGCAGCGGCTCAGACGGTGGTGGCTTTCATGGCCCGGGCGGCGGCTCAGGCGGCGGCGGTTTTCATGGCCAGGGCCCTCAAGGCAATCAAGGCGCCTATAATCAGCAATCCGGCCAAGGTAGTCAGCAGCAGCAGCAATCCGGGTATCAGAGTAACCCGAAGCAGCTGAGCAGTGGGCAGTATCACGTATTCACCACCAGTTTATGCAAAAGGGACCAGAAACTTCACAAGAGAGCTGTGAATGCTGTTGAGCCGGCGGTTCCACGTTATTTGAGATGGTCTGAGCAGCCTATTTTGTGGAGTAGGGAAGATCACCCTCCCCGGGTTGATAATCCGGGTCACCTGGCCTTGGTGGTGGCCCCTCAGGTTGGTGGATATAAATTCACTAAAGTACTCATGGACGGAGGCAGTAGCATCAACATCCTCTATTATGAGACGTTCCGACGGATGGGGTTGACTGACAAAAGCCTTAAGACATCCAACACCGTTTTTCATGGAGTAGTGCCTGGCAAGTCGGCGTATCTAGTTGGTAAGATTGAGTTGGAAGTAGCCTTTGGAGATGAGCATGATTCTAGGGCGGAGAAGTTAACCTTTGAAGTGGTCAAAATCAAAAGCCCATATCACGCCCTGTTTGGACGGCCAGCTTATGCAAAATTCATGGCACGCCCGTGTTATGTTTATCTGCAGCTCAAGATGCCGGGTTACAAGGGTACTATCATAGTGCATGGAAGTCGGAAGATAGCTTTGGAATGTGAAGAAGGTGATGCTGCTTACGCCGAATCTGTTTGTGCGACAGAGGAGTTGAAGTTTTAAAAGGATAATGTTGACCCGGCGGACATGACGTCTTTGAAAAAGCCAACCACGGAGCATGAGCCGGCGCTGAAGTTCAAGTCAGCTGACAATACCAAGATGATTGATTTTGTGCCTTGCGACTCATCCAAACAATTCACTATCAGTGCTAACTTGGATCCCAAATAGGAAAGCGTGCTCATCGAGTTCATCCGTGAGAACTGGGACATCTTTGCATGGAAGCCTTCTGACATGCCGGGTGTACCGAGAGAACTCGCTGAGCACACTCTTAATATTGATCCCAAGTTTAAGCCGGCCAGGCAGTTTCTTCGGCGGTTCAACGAGGACAGGCACAAGGATATCGGAGAAGAGGTGGCCCGGCTCTTGGCGGCCGGGTTTAGTGTCGAAGTTTTTCACCCAGAGTGGTTGGCTAACCCGGTCCTTGTGCTAAAAAAGAACGTCACTTGGCGTATGTGTGTGGATTACATAGATTTAAACAAGGCTTGTCCGGCTGATCCTTTTGCTCTCCCTCGTATTGATCAAATCATTGATGCTACGGTGGGTTGTGAGCGTTTATGTTTTCTGGATGCTTATTCTGGCTATCATCAGATCAAGATGGCAGTGAAGGACCAAGAGAAGACGGCTTTCATTACTCCGTTTGGAGCCTTCTGCTATGTGTCTATGCCTTTTGGGCTTAAGAGTGCCCAGGTGACTTATCAGCGGTGTGTGCAGAACTGTCTTCATGATCAGATTGGGCGTAACGTTCATGCTTATGTGGATGATATAGTGGTGAAATCCAGAGAGAAGGAAACTCTGGTAGATGATCTGAAGAAAACCTTTGATAACCTCCGGGTCTACAAAATGATGCTTAACCCGGCCAAGTGCTTTTTTGGAGTCCCAGCTAGCAAGCTTTTGGGTTTTTGGTGTCTAACATAGGCATTGAGGCTAATCCAGAGAAAATTAAGGCGATTACGTCTTTGGGTAAACCGACATGCATCAATGACGTTCAGCGGCTGGCGGGTCATGTCGCAGCTTTAAGTGGGTTCATAAGCCGGCTAGGCGAGAAGGCTATGCCATTGTATCAAATGATGAAGAAGACGGATAGTTTTGTCTAGAGTGATGTTGCTAACTCTACATTTGAAGATCTGAAAAAATAGCTCGCTGAGCCGCCGGTTCTTGCTGCTCCCGTTGAGAAGGAGCCACTGTTGTTATATGTGGCTGCAAACACACGTGCGGTCAGTGTGGCCATTGTTGTCGAGCGCAAGGAGGCTGGCAAGGAACATTCAGTTCAACGTCCGGTTTATTATGTTAGCGAGGTGCTCATTGAGTCCAAACAGAGATATCCACATTGGCAGAAGCTTGTTTATGGGGTGTTCATGACAACCCGGAAGCTTAAGCATTACTTTCAGGTTCATCCTATCATTGTGGTTAGCTCTGCTCCTTTAGGAGATATTATTCAAAATAGAGAAGCCACAGGACGAGTCGCCAAGTGAGCCATTGAACTTGGGTCTCATGGTTTAAAGTATGTGCCACGTACTGCCATCAAATCTCAAGCACTGGTGGACTACATTAACGATTGGACATAGTTGCATATTGAAAGGATCGAGAAGAGGTGTCTAGAGGGGGGGGGGGTGATTAGACACTAAGTGCCAAAGGTTGCAGTTTTTAATATTCTCAAGTTTAAGTGGAGTTTAAGAACAAGTTTAATAAACACAATACATATCAAGCAAGCATGCAATGAGTATATGAGCAGCGGAAAGTAAAGCATGCAACTTGCAAGAATGTAAAGAGAAGGGTTTGGAGTATTCAAACGCAATTGGAGACACGGAGGTTTTTGTCGTGGTTCCGATAGGTGGTTCTATCGTACATCCACGTTGATGGAGACTTCAACTCACGGAGGGTAACGGCTGCGCGAGTCCACGGAGGGCTCCACCCACGAAGGGTCCACAAAGAAGCAACCTTGTCTATTCCATCACGGCCGTCGCCCACGAAGGACTTGCCTCACTAGCGGTAGATCTTCACGAAGTAGGCGATCTCCTTGCCCTTACAAACTCCTTGGTTCGACTCCACAATCTTGTCGGAGGCTCCCAAGTGACACCTAGCCAATCTAGGAGACACCACTCTCCAAGAAGTAACAAATGGTGTGTTGATGATGAACTCCTTGCTCTTGTGCTTCAAATGACAGTCTCCCCAACACTCAACTCTCTCTCACAGGATTTGGATTTGGTGGAAAGAAGATTTGAGTGAAAAGCAACTTGGTCAAGGCTAGAGATCAAGATTCATATGGTTGGAATGGAATATCTAGACCTCAACACAAGTGTAGGTGGTTCTCTCTCAGAAAATGTGTATTGGAAGTGTAGGTATGTTCTGAGGGCTCTCTCCACGAATGAAGAGTGGGTGGAGGGGTATATATAGCCTCCACACAAAATCTAACCGTTACACTCAATTTACCAATCTCGGTGAGACCGAAGGGAAAAACTCGGTCGGACCGATTTAGTAAACCTAGTGACCGTTAGGGTTTTCGGTGGGACCGACTGGTTCAACTCGGTGGAACCGATGTGCTAGGGTTAGGGTAAAACCAAAACTCGGTTTGACCGATTACTCAAACTCGGTGGGACCAATTTGGGTAATAAGCGAAACAGAGAGTTGGCCAAGCAAACTTGGTGGGGCCGACTGCATATCTCGGTGGGACCGAAAATATTGCAACAGGTAACAGAGAGTTTGCAAGCCCATCTCGGTGAGACTGAGATCCCATCGGTGAGACCAAACTGATTAGGGTTTCTAGCAGTGGCTATGTTAACTGAACTCGGTGGCTCCGGATAGAAAGAATCGGTGGGGCCGAGTTTGACTTTTGGTTTAGGTCATATGTGGACGTGGGAAGGTAGTTGAGGGTTTTGGAGCATATCACTAAGCACTTTGAGCAAGCAAGCCATTAAGCAACACCTCATCCCCTCTTGATAGTATTGGCTTTTCCTATAGACTCAATGTGATCTTGGATCACTAAAATATAAAATGTAGAGTCTTGATCTTGAAGCTTGAGCCAATCCTTTGTCCTTAGCATCTTGAAGGGGTTCCACATCCTCTAGTCCATGCCACTCCATTGTTGAACTTATCTGAAACATACTGGGTAAAAGTGTTAGTCCACAAGAGATATGTTGACATTAATTACCAAAACCACCCACGGAGCACTTGTGCTTTCACATATGCCTGAAGAGAAGACAGACAACACATATTGGACGATTCATTTTGATGGGTCCAGACAGATAGAAGGCTCAGGGGCTGGAGTTGTTTTAACTTCTCCTCGAGGTGACAAATTTTGTTATGTGTTGCGATTGATGTTTCCTTGTACTAACAACGCACCTGAGTATGAGGCCTTACTCCATGGTCTTCGAATGGCTAGAGAAATGAGTTTAAGCCGGGTACGGTGCCTTGGCGACTCGGATTTGGTGGCTCAGCAAGAATCAGGCAAGTGGGATTCCAAGGACCCTCTCATGGCGGCTTATCGCCGCGAGGTTGACGCTGTTGCTGGACACTTCAAGGGTTATCAGGTGGAGCACATTGACCGCAGAAAGAATGAAGCGGCCGATGCTTTAAGCCGGTTGGGATCTCAGCGTAAGCCGGTGCCGCCTAACACCTTTTTAGATGTTCCGCATAACCCTTTTGTCCAGTAGCCTACAGAAGAGGACTTGGCTTTTCCAGACCCAGAAGCACAATTGGTGGCGGCTCTTCATGTCATTCCAGATTGGACAGTGCCATATTTGGCTTATATGACCCGGGGTGAGATGCCGGAGGATGATACCTTAGCTAGACAGATAACCCAGCGATCTAAGTCAATGACAATTTCCAATGGTGAGTGCTACCTCTTGAGCACTGCGTTGGTTTTCCCTTGAAGAGGAAAGGGTGATGCAGTAAAGTAGCGTAAGTATTTCCCTCAGTTTTTGAGAACCAAGGTATCAATCCAGTAGGAGGCCACGCATGAGTCCCTCGCACCTACACAAACAAATAAAATCTTCGCAACCAACGCAATAAAGGGGTTGTCAATCCCTTCATGGTCACTTACGAAAGTGAGATCTGATAGATGTGATAAGATAATATTTTTGGTATTTTTATGATAAAGATGCAAAGTAAATAAAGCGAAATAAAAACGGTGCCAGAAATAGCTTGTTGATGGGAGATTAATATGATGGAAAATAGACCCGGGGGCCATAGGTTTCACTAGTGGCTTCTCTCGAGAGCATAAGTATTACGGTGGGTAAACAAATTACTATTGAGCAATTGACAGAATCGAACATAGTTATGAGAATATCTAGGTATGATCATGTATATAGGCATCACATCCGAGACAAGTAGACCGACTCCTGCCTGCATCTAGTACTATTATGCCACACATCGACCGCTATCCAGCATGCATCTGGAGTATTAAGTTCAAAAGAACAGAGTAACGCTTTAAGTAAGATGACATGATGTAGAGGGATAAACTCATGCAATATGATATAAACTCCATCTTGTTATCCTCGGTGGCAACAATACAATACATGCGTTGCTGCCCCTACCGTCACTGGGAAAGGACACCGCAAGATTGAACCCAAAGCTAAGCACTTCTCCCATTGCAAGAAAGATCAATCTAGTAGGCCAAACCAAACTGATAATTCCAAGAGACTTACACAGATAACCAATCATACATAAAAGAATTTAGAGAAGATTCAAATATTGTTCATAGATAAACTTGATCATAAACCCATAATTCATCGGTCTCAACAAACACACCACAAAAGAAGATTACATCGAATAGATCTCCACGAGAATCATGGAGAACTTTGTATTGAGATCCAAAAAGAGAGAAGAATCCATCTAGCTAATAACTACGGACCCGAAGGTCTGAGGTAAACTACTCACACATCATCGGAGAGGCTATGGTGTTGATGTAGAAGCCCTCCGTGATCGATGCCCCCTCCGGCTGAGGTCCAAAAAAGGCTCCAAGATGGGATCTCACGGGTACATAAGGTTGCGGCGGTGGAATTAGGTTTTAGGCTCCGTATCTGGTAGTTTGGGGGTACGTAGGTATATATAGGAGGAAGAAGTACGTCGCTGGAGCAACATGGGCCCCATGAGGGTGGAGAGCACGCCTGGGGGGGGGGGGGTAGGCGCACCACCCTACCTCGTGCCTTCCTGGTTGATGTCTTGACGTAGGGTCAAAGTCCTCTGGATCACGTTCGTTCCGAAAATCACGTTCCCGAAGGTTTCATTCCGTTTGGACTCCGTTTGATATTCTTTTTCTGCGAAACTATGAGATATGCAAAAAACAGCAATTCTGGGCTGGGCCTCCGGTTAATAGGTTAGTCTCAAAAATAATATAAAAGTGTATAACAAAGTCCATTAATCATCCAAAATAGAATATAATATATCATGAAGCAATAAAAAATTATAGATACGTTGGAGACGTATCAAGCATCCCCAAGCTTAATTCCTGCTCGTCCTCGAGTAGGTAAATGATAAAAACAGAATTTTTGATGCGGAATGCTACTTGGTATAATTTTTTTATGTAACCCTCTTAATTGTGGTATGAATATTCATATCCGAAAGATTCAAGACAAAAGTTTAATATTGACATAAAAGCAATAATACTTCAAGCATACTAACTAAGCAATTATGTCTTCTCAAAATAACATGGCCAAAGAAAGTTCATCCCTACAAAATCCTATAGTTTAGTCATGCTCCATTTTCGTCACACAAGAATGCTCTCATCATGTACAACCCCGATGACAAGCCAAGTAATTGTTTCATACTTTAGTAATCTCAAACTTTTTCAACCTTCACGCAATACATGAGCGCGAGCCATGGATATAGCACTATGGGTGGAATAGAATAAAATGATGGGGGTTATGTGGAGAAGACAAAAAAGGAGAAAGTCTCACATCAACGCGGCTAATCAACGGGCTATGGAGATGCCCATCGATTGATGTTAATGTAAGGAGTAGGGATTGCCATGCAACGGATGCACTAGAGCTATAAATGCATGAAAGCTCAACAAAAGAAACGAAGTGGGTGTGCATCCAACTTTCTTGCTCACGAAGACCTAGGGCATTTGAGGAAGCCCATTGTTGGAATATACAAGCCAAGTTCTATAATGAAAAATTCCCACTAGTATATGAAAGTGACAAAACAAGAGACTCTCTATCATGAAAATCATGGTGCTACTTTGAAGCACAAGTGTGGAAAAAAAGGATAGTAGCATTGTCCCTTTTTATTTTCTTTTCTGGGCATTCTTTTTGTTTTTTGGCCTTTTTTGGGGACAATACACTATGAATGATGATCATCACACTACTATTTATTTACAACTCAATGATGACAACTCGATACTAGAACAAAGTATGACTCTATATGAATCAAGAGTGACATGTATGAAAAATTATGAACGGTGGCTTTGCCACAAATACGATGTCAACTACATGATTATACAAAGCAATATGACAATGATGAACGTGTCATGATAAACGGAACGGTGGAAAGTTGCATGGAAATATATCTCGGAATGGCTATGGAAATGCCATAATAGGTAGATATGGTGGCTGTTTTGCGGAAGATAATAGGAGGTTTATGTGTGAAAGAGCATATCATATCACGGGGTTTGGATGCACCGGCGAAGTTTGCACCAACTCTCAATGTGAGAAAGGGCAATGCATGGTACCGAGGAGGCTAGCAATGATGGAAGGGTAAGAGTGCGTATAATCCATGGACTCAACATTAGTCATAAAGAACTCATATACTTATTGGAAAAATCTACAAGTCATCAAAAACCAAGCACTACACGCATGCTCCTAGGGGGATAGGTTGGTAGGAAAAGACCATCGCTCGTCCCCGACTGCCACTCATAAGGAAGACAATCAAAGAACACCTCATGTTTCAAATTTGTTACATAACGTTTACCATACGTGCATGCTACGGGACTTGCAAACTTCAACACAAGTATTTCTCAAATTCAAAACTACTAAACTAGCACAACTTTAATATCACTACCTCCATATCTCAAAACAATCACCAATCATCAAACTTCTCTTAGTATTCAGCACACTCATAAGAATTTTTTTACTAGTCTCGAATACTGAGCATATTAGGATTAATTTCCCAATTTAAGCAAATTACCAGGCTGTTTAAGACTCTCAAAATAATATAAGTGAAGCATGAGAGAATAATAATTTCTATAAAACAAATCCACCACCGTGCTCTAAAAGATATAAGTGAAGCACTAGAGCAAGAACTATATAGCTCAAAAGATATAAGTGAAGCGCATAGAGTATTCTAATAAATTCCGAATCATGTGTGTTTCTCTAAAAAGGTGTGCACAGCAAATATGATTTTGGTAAACTAAAAAATAAAGAATTAAATAATACAAGACACTCAAAGAAAAACACATATCATGTGGTGAATAAAAATATAGCTCCAAGTAAAGTTACCGATGGAAGTAGACGAAAGAGGGGATGCCTTCCGGGGCATCCCCAAGCTTTGGCTTTTAGGTGTCCTTAGATTATCTTGGGGTGCCATGGGCATCCCCAATCTTAGGCTCTTGCCACTCCTTGTTCCATAATCCATCAAATCTTTTATCCAAAACTTGAAAACTTCACAACACAAAACTTAACAGAAAATCTCGTGAGCTCCGTTAGCGAAAGAAAACAAAACACCACTTCAAGGTACTGTAATGAAGTCATTCTTTATTTATATTGGTGTTAAACCTACTTTATTCCATATTCTCTATGGTTTATAAACTCTTTTACTGGCCATAGATTCATCAAAATAAGCAAACAACACACGAAAAATAGAATCTGTCAAAAACAGAACAGTCTGTAGTAATCTATAGCTAACGCAAACTTCTGGAACCCCAAAAATTCTAAAATAAATTGATGGACGTGAGGAATTTATCTATTAATCATCTTAAAAAATAATTAACTAAATAGCACTATCCAAATAAGAATGGCAGCAATTCTCGTGAGCGCTAAAGTTTCTGTTTTTTACAGCAAGATCAAAAAGACTTTCCCCAAGTCTTCCCAACGGTTCTACTTGGCACAAACACTAATTAAACACAAAAAACACAACCAAAACAGAGGCTAGATAAATTATTTATTACTAAACAGGAGCAAAAAGCAAGGAAAAAATAAAATTGGGTTGCCTCCCAACAAGCGCTATCGTTTAACGCCCCTAGCTAGGCATAAAAGCGAAGATAGATCTAGGTATTGCCATCTTTGGTAGGCAATCCATAAGTGGCTCTAATAATAGATTCATATGGCAATTTCATTTTATTTCTAGGTAAGTGTTCCATGCCTTTCCTTAACGGAAATTGGAATCTAATATTCCCTTCCTTCATATCAATAATTGCACCAATCGTTCTAAGGAAAGGTCCACCAAGAATAATAGGACATGAAGGATTGCAATCTATATCAAAAATAATAAAATATACGGGCACATAGTTCCTATTTGCAACAATAAGAACATCATTAATTTTTCCCTAGGTTTCTTAATGGTGGAATCCGCAAGGTGCAAGTTTAAAGAGCAATCATCAAAATCACGGAAACCTAGCAAATCACACAAAGTCTTCGGAATCATGGAAACACTAGCACCCAAATCACACAAAGCATAGCACTCATGATCTTTAATCTTAATTTTTATTGTAGGTTACCACTCATCATAAAGTTTTCTAGGGATAGAAACTTCCAACTCAAGTTTTTCTTCATAATATTGCATCAAAGCATCAACGATATGTTTAGTAAAAGCTTTCTATAAGCATGAGGAGAATTTAGCACGGATTGCAACAAGGAAATAAATCTATCAAAGAGCAATTATCATAATTAAATTCCTTGAAATCCAAAATAGTGGGTCCATTGATATTTAAAATTTTGATCTCTTCAATCCCACTTTTAACAATTTTAGCATCAAGATCTAAAGACTCCGAATTTTTGGAACGCCTTCTAGGTAAAGGTAGCTCATCTTCAGCCCCATCATTATCAAGATTCATATTGCAAAACAAAGATTTAATAGGAGATACATCAATAACTTTTAGATCTTCCTCTTTATTTTCCAAAAAAAATCCGGTTTAGCGGCCATCTTATTAACTAAGGTGGCCTGCTTACCCGAAACTTTAGCTATTAACTTCTCAAGATGAGAAATGTAAGATTTCAAGCCATCAAATTCTTTAGACATATCATCGAGCTCTTTATTCATATAACCCATAAAGCTTTTTTGTTCCTTAAGCTCGTTTCTAAAGAAATTATTATGCTCAAATTGTAAGACCATAAAACTCCTGACGTTGCTTTCGATCTCTTCTAACCTTTTAAGGTGAAGATCACCAAATCTAGGTAGAGCCATCATGACAAGCAAGAGATCCAACTCACGAGCAAACAAGAAACAGGCAAAAAGAGGCAAATAGGGAAAGAGAAGGAGGACAGAGAGAGAGGGCAAATAAAATGGCAAGGGTGAAGTGGGGGAGAGGAAAACGAGAGGCAAATGGCCAATAATGTAATGCGGGAGATAAGGGTTTGTGATGGGTACTTGGTATGTTGACTTTTGCGTAGACTCCCCGGCAACGGCGCTAGAAATCCTTCTTGCTACCTCTTCAGCACTGCGTTGGTTTTCCCTTGAAGAGGAAAGGGTGATGCAGCAAAGTAGCGTAAGTATTTCCCTCAGTTTTTGAGAACCAAGGTATCAATCCAGTAGGACGCCACGCACGAGTCCCTCGCACCTACACAAACAAATAAAATCGTCGCAACCAACATAATAAAGGGGTTGTCAATCCTGTCAGATGTGGGGTTTCGACAAACCCTTAAGGTTCGAACACTGGGGTGCGCACGAAGTCTTTTCCTCCCACTGATCTACACCCTAGCTCGCTAAGATCTCGCGGACGAACTCGACGAACTCGCAACACAGAAAGACACAAGATTTATACTGGTTCGGGCCACCGTTGTGGTGTAATACCCTACTCCAGTGTGGTGGTGGTGGATTGCCTCCAGGGCTGATGATGAACAATACAAGGGGAAGAACAGACTCCTGAGGTTGAGGTGTTCTTGTGCTTGGCTAACTTGTGTGGTTCTGGATGGTCTAAAAATGGTCTGCCTTCTCTCCCCCTCTCTCTATCTCTCTCTCTCTTCCCCCCACCCTATGGTGATGGCTAACTCTATTTATAGAGGCCCTGGTCCTCTTTCCAAATATTGAGCGGGAAGGGAGCCAACAACGGCAGGCTAATTTGAAGGGGGACAGCTAGTACACGCCATCCTGACAAAAGTGGTCTTCGCCAGCCAAAGGCTCTGGTGGTGACGCCGTCTTGGGCTCCACGATGACCTCCGTATTGCCGTCCTTCTGGTCTTGGTTTACTGATCGTATTCGAATCAGAAGCCTCCAATTTTTTTTCTTAAATGCTTGATTTACATTGTTTGAAAGATACTCTTTTGTTTTACTGGGTTTTTGTTGTCTTGATTTTAACTGTAAGTATGGTTTCAATTTAAACCGGCTCGGTTATTTGACAATAAGCCGCCAAGGTATAACAGTTATCAGGCATATGGAAGTATTGACTTCTAAAAAGATTGGGTTGTCACCCTTACTGTCCGGGTCACCTAAGCCGGCAGTCCAGAATCAAAGAACACATGTATGCCATTGTCGTTCATAAACAGATTTATCTGTGTTTCTTCTTTAATCAAAGGCTTTTCAGCCTCGTTTATTTTTACATCTGGCCTTGATTATTCCATTATGATAATTTCATAGTTATGTATTGGGTGTTTTGACCCATCGAGCGATAAGCCGCCATGACAGTTTCTCATCTTTTACATACAGGAACATGTTTAAACATTGCAAAGGATATAAAACATATATTGACATGACGGATAAAATGTCATACGCAGTATGATATGAACGATGGCATAGGCAGAACATGCAGTTTCAAGCTAACCTATTACAAGGCATTGAAAGCCTAAAAGGTTAAAACTGTTTTTCTTCTATGCAGATGTTAAGCTAAGGCCGGTTCATTAAGTGTTGGCCGGATTATTTTGGATGATTATGACTCCTCCCTCGCCGGTTCATCTCCCTCTACCGGTTGGAAGCTGGGCTTGGACCAATCAAAGCCATGAAGAGCAACAAACTCAGCTTCAT
The DNA here is from genome assembly GCF_002162155.2 of Triticum dicoccoides. NCBI lineage: Eukaryota > Viridiplantae > Streptophyta > Magnoliopsida > Poales > Poaceae > Triticum > Triticum dicoccoides. Next base: position 565,380,956 of record NC_041386.1, read on the forward strand.
CATCAATTAGTCCAGACGGGTCAAGATCTGGGGCAAAGGTGTGTTGACGAACCGGCGGGATAAGATCTGTCACTTTATACGACGGCGTCACCATCTTTTTATTCTCCATATCAAAACCCGGCTGATACTTATCAACGTTGGTCTCATCACCAAGGATAGTAGCCTGCGGACGAACTCCCCTCACACAAGCGACAAAATCGTCTTGATCAAACGGAGTCCCGTCTTCCTTCAAGGGGGGATACCCCTTGGCTACATCCACCGGGTCGAGTTCCGGCACCTAGGCTTTGGACGACTTAGCGCGGTTAGGGCTCCGACTCTTGCGCAAGACCGCTTGACCTCTTGGAATCTGGCAAGTAAGATTGACAATTTCTTCAAGACATCACTCAAGAGGTTTGGTCCTTGGTTGGCTAGGGAAATAATGGCAAGCGCCCGTTGAGCTCCAGTGTACAGCTGCTCCACCAGGGTGTAAACCGCCTTGAGTTTTATCAAGCTGTTTTGGCTCAGATTGCTGCTCCGGGGACCTACGAGTATTTTAAGAGGTTAAGCAGGCGGTTTATATATCTAGCAAAAATAGAGTTTCAGTAAGTAATGCAATGACTCACTGAAGATGGCAGAGACCATATGAGACACATGGTTTTTTACACCGGTGAGTTCGGTGGTAACCTCCTTGAGAGCCGCCTCGGCTGTCTCGGCACGCTGTACTAGCAAGCTTTTCTCATCAGCCCAAGATTTTTTCTCCACATCAAAACTGGTCTTGAGTTTCTCTGTTTCAGAGAGGCTCAATTGGAGTTTGGAGTTGGCATTCTTTATTTCAATCTCTTGAGCCGCCAACTGGGTTTTTGCATCAGTCAATTGGGAACGCAATTCATTGATGGCGGTATACAAGACATGCACATGTGTGTCAGAAATTTATTCGAATAAAGGTCATAATGATTAAAGTCCCAAGTACTTTGCAATGCAACACCACTCGGCACTTGGGGGCTAATGTCTGCTAAAAGCAATTTTTAACTGCAAAAAATGACTCTTCTATGATTAAGTCCCAAGTGTGTTACAAGTAACAACGCTTGGCACTTGGGGGCTAATGAAGGATATGCAGAAAGTTCTTTATCTTAAGCCGGATAACAATACTGGTTTAGATAGATTCAAGATAGTTTTGAAGTCAAGTACTGGCTCATTCATGATGAATTAAGCCGGTCCTTGGGGACTACAGGTGCGAATTAATGCTAATCTATTGGGCTTAGGGAAAATCTAAGACAAAGCATCAACCTATATCATAAGTCTACAGATCATTCAGGTTCATCATAATCCAGAGACTTGGGGGTTGGCAGAGTATATGTAAACTAATGAAAGCCAGAGAGTGTACCTCATATTTCAGTTACAGCTGTTTGACCATTTCGATTTCAGAATCAACGCTGCAATGCACATGACTGAGGTATCCAGATAGCACGTCACTAATGCTCAAGTAAGCATAGTGAGAGACATCAAACCGTACCTTCTGCCTTTCCAAAGCTTCTTGCTTGGCAGAGTGCCTGGCCAGTACAATTGGGTTGCCCGGCTCAACGAATTTGCTACCAGTAATTAGAACATCATTGTCAGAAGGTGCCGGCGGGTTAGCTGAGTTGGACGGTCCAACGGTGGATGGATCGAGAATGGTCTCATCAGCTGACAGCTCAGGAAGATGTGATTGAATGTTGACAGTAGGGTTTTCTAGTGCTTCAGACCATTCAGGAGCAGGAGTTGGTATTGCCGGCTCAGGAGCAGGGTCTTTTGGGTCTTCCGCCGGCTTAGTCACCTTGGCTTTCTTGGGCTTTGCTTGACCGCTAAGAATAATTTCATGAGTCAGTGTAATGATATAGACTTAAAAATGCAGAAGAAAGATATTTTTCTTTACCTAGGGGCAGTCTTGAAAGCCGGAAATTGGGTTTGAGAAGAATCGCCGGACGAACGAGAAACCTCCTGCAATAGTAAAATCATAGTTAAGAGAGCAAGGAAATAGATTCATTGCTGAAAGCAAGAGACAAAGGTGAAAGAAACCTCATTCTGGCGTTTCCGAGGAGTCTTCGGTAAGCCGGAGAGCAGTTCATTGTTGTCACTGGTCCGGGCCTGACGGCAGCTCTCGTGTTGCTGCTTTTTCAAAAGAAAATGAGGATCCGAATAAGCCAAAGGGTGTGAAAACCTTACTTTCCGGGTTACCAGTCGAGGTTTTTGTCTTGGCAAAGGGGCTGAGTCGGAGGAGATAGTTACCTCTTCTTCTACTGCCTGGCTGGCCCCCGTGTTATCCTGGCAATAGTCAGTGTCAATAAGATTGTTAAAAAATAGGCCAAGAGAGTCAAGGGCTACCTCCGACTCAGAAACATCGTCCAACATAAACATATCAGACGTAGTTCTTTTCTTCTTGGATTTTCGGTTTGTCTTCTTGGCGGCTATGGCGGCAGCTCTGGCCTTCTTGGCAGCTTCATGATCATATTTGGCTTTCCAAAAGTCAGATTTGGCCTGTAGGCAGATAACAGAGTAAAAGTCAGGCAAGTACTTAACTACTGAAGGAAAAGGGGGTCAAGGGGATTTACCTCTGGTGTCGGGTTAAGTTTGCAGAAAGGATTTAATCCAACTTTACTGCAGTCCCCGTATTTTCCGTTCACAAGGGTGGTTGACATTGCAACAATGTCTTCTTCGGTCAGTTGTACCGAACTATGGTGCAGAGGGTCATCTGGTCCTCTGGCATAGTTATACATCAAGGCAGAGCGGCAACTCAGAGGGATAACCCGCCATGCGATCCAACAACGGATCAAATCAACTCTAGTCAAGCCGTTTCCCAGCAAGGCTTGAATCCTTTTGATGGTTGGGATGAGCTTCCTATGTTCAGCGATAGTAAGCTTGTCAGGGAGTAAGAACTTAGAGTCAAGACGCTCCGTGCGATAACCTGGCATTGGTTTTTCATCAGCTGGAGACGTGTCTTTGCAATAAAACCAAGTTTGGTTCCAGTCCTTGGGATGGCTTGGTAAGACTACTAGGGAAAAACAGCACCCTGTCGGCGTTGAATCGAAATTCCGCCAAGTTCCAGGATAGGGCCGTTGGTGCATTCGTTCTGGCGGTTCAAATAAAAATACTCTCAGAAGAGTTCAACAGTGGGTTCTTCTTGAAGATAAACCTCGCAGAGAACTAGAGAATTACAGATGTTTGATATGGAATTGGGTCCAAGGTCTTGTGGATGAAGCTTGAAGAAATGCAGAACATATCTGAAGAATTTTGAGTCGGGTGGTGAAAAACCCCGGTTCATATGATCAATAAAAACAATGACTTCTCCATCCTTGGGCTGAGGTCTATCTTCGGCTGGGTCAGGAGCGCGGTAAGACATAATGTTCTTCTCTGGTAAAAATCCAATGGTAATGAAATCCTTCAGAGTAGCGTCAGTGACTGTGGAAGGGACCCAATTGCAAATTGTCGTCGTCTTTGGCGGCATGGTGAGAAGACGAGCTAAAAAGTAAGCAATTACCGGTTTAAATTAAATGGTGGAATCACAGGTTAATGTTTACAATACATATGCGTAATGGCGGCTTAAATAAGGGCTAATGATATATTAAGGAAAAGTGAGCCGGCATGATAAGCCGCCACGACCTAAGATACTCAAAGGAGTCCAATGACAAAAATTGGCTAAGTACTGAGATAAACAAGTTTCATAGGCTGCTGCTACTATTTTGGATCAAGATTGTTCAAAAAAGAAAAATAAATCTAGACCTAAAAAACCAGCACACAGGAGTTCATTAGTTCTAAGGAGGCTTTTGTACAAGAAAAAGGGACCTGCTAGCATCTGAAATGGATGCAAAACAACTACCACATAAGTTCCATACTTCTTTTAGGTCAAAGGAGGATGTAGTGGAGAAACTACGAGGAATACGCAATGAACAGCGAAGAACACGGAAAGAACTCGCAAACCCTAATGCAGATCTAAGGTGTGGGAAAGCAAGAACTTATGAACGCAGATCTACTGCGGAGGATCACCACCGTTCTCTGGACAGACTCAGGTTGATGCAGCGGCCAAAGTTGAGGACGATGGTGAGCGCAGCGGCGGCGGAGTTTGAGCGTTGGAAGTTGCGAGAGGAAGAAGACGATGGAAAAGGGGGAGAATGAGAAGAAGACTAGTCACGGCTATTTATAAGGAAGGACTGATAAGTGAGCGCGAAAAACGAGGAGACCAAAACATGGTTATCCAGCTACCCAGGTGCCTCGATTTCCGGAAAGGCATTAAAGACAAAGATCCGTTAAAAGATGACGTGGTGGCGGGTTTCCGAAAAATCCGGAAATGACGTCATGGCGGGTTACAAGGCTTTCGCAACAGTAATAGATGGATTTTTTTCTAAGTGTTGGAGATTAACAAGAACAAAGTTCAAATCAACCTGGGGCCTAATGTTGGGGATATGACTACCAGGTATGACCCGCCCAGGAGGGGCCAGGTCAATCCCAATGGTGGGTTACTTAAAAGGAAGCCCGAAGAGTATACAAGGTGACGGTTTATGATAAAGCTTGTAGTAGGCCCAAGCCCAGAGGCGACTTAAGGCCAGTAAGTGTAAACCGCCATGTATGAATAAGACTTGTAAGATAAGGCATGTAAGAGTTGTCACCGAGCCGGACACATTGTATGAGCCGGCCGGGACTCCGTAGGCCGCAAGGCGTTGACCCGTGTATATAAGGGGACGACCCGACGGCGGCTTAAGGCAAGAAACAAGAGATCGAGAGCCAAGCTAGCGTATTTAGCTCCTTGGTCATCAAAACCTAGCAATACCACATCAACTGGACTAGGCTTTACCTTCACCGCAAGGGGCCGAACCAGTATAAAAACCTCTCGTGTCCTTTGTCCCGATTAACCCCTTTAAGCTTCCTAGTTGCGATGGCTCAATTGACTAAGTCCTTTCACTAGGACATCTGCCGTGACAATTCCACGACAGGACCCGAAGGTCTGAAGTAAACTACTCACAAGGCCATGGAGTTGATGTAGAGGCCCTCCGTGATCAATGCCCCCTCCGGCGGAGCTCCGGAAAAGGCCCCAAGATGGGATCTCTTGGGTACAGAAGGTTGCGGCGATGGAATTAGGTTTTCGTGGTGCTCCTGGATGTTTGTGGGGTACGTGGACTTATATAGGAGGAAGAAGTAGGTCGGTGGAGCAACGAGGGGCCCACGAGGGTGGAGGGCGTGCCCGGGGGGTAGGCGTGCCCCCTGCCTCGTGGCCTCCTCGATTGTTTCTTGACGCCCACTCCAAGTCTCCTGGATCATGTTTGTTGAGAAAATCACGTTCCCGAAGGTTTCATTCCGTTTGGACTTTGTTTGATATTCCTTTTCTGCGAAACACTGAAATAGGCAAAAAACAACAATTTGGGCTGGGCCTCCGGTTAATAGGTTAGTCCCAAGAATGATATAAAAGTGTAAAATAAAGCCCATCAACATCCAAAACAGATAATATAATAGCATGGAGCAAACAAAAATTATAGATACATTGGAGACGTATCAATAACGTCTACTGCTGCCAGGTAATCATTCGAAGCATAAAGAGATTTCTCTCATTCTCGCATAGATTTTGGGCTAAGCATCACATCGGATCTAAGCTTCCAGAATCTATACCCATCTTAACTGTACGGAGGTCCTATGACTCAAATGAATGAAAGAAGAACAACAAAATGAACACTGCATCTTCACTTTGTCTTCGACTTCCATTCGCTGTAGTCAAATTTCTTCAAACGGAATCTCGAAACCAATTACTTTACTTCAGCAATAAATTTTCGAGGAGCTAACTCCTTCACATCAATCTTCTTGCCTACATGTCTTCAACGGATGTAACTCAATGTTCTATGCAACACAAATATTCTTCGGTGAAGTTCCTCAAACTTGGCACCGAAGACCACATTCTCTTCGGTTTTGCATGGACTATTTCTCTGTGTGTGCACTATCAAACAAATCAGTCCATGCGTATTTCTATCAACCATCTTAAAAACACAAGAGGGCAATGCCGGAGTTCTGGGAACGGGGGTACCCAGACTTGCCTGCCTGTGGCCCATGGCGTGGCTCCATCAATGGCCTGGTACGGCCCATCTTCGGCACCAACAACGAAGACCCTCACGAGGGGCCAAGCCTCGCGAGGCGGACGATGCCAAGACCTCCAAAGGGAGTGTCCTATTTAGGTTGTCTCTTGAGGGGAGGAGATTTCTATGCAAGCCCTCACCTTGTGAGGTTCGGATGACACAAGCCATGACGACCAAGGCCAGGCGGGCGCCAGCGGGCGCAGTACAATAGGTTTCCTCTTTGGTGCTAAAGAGGCAAGCGCAGGCACGGAGTTCCGAGGCATCAATCAAATGTTTCCTTTTCCATTCAACAAGACCAAGACCGCCAGGACGGCAGGACGGAGGTCATCGCCGAGACCACCACGGCGTCATGACCAGAGGCTTTGCTTGCGAAGACCACCTTTCGTTGGGATAAGATTTTCTAGTTGTCTCCCTTCAAATTTGTCCATTGTGGGATCCCTTCCCGCCTTCATTTTGGGGGAAGAGGACTAAGGCCACTATAAGTATTGCCTAGCCACCACCACAGAGGGGGATAGATCATTCAGACCACCCTCACATACCCACACCAGCACAAGAACACACCTCCCGAGGTGGTTCCTCCACTGTACTAGTTCATCCTCAGCCCACCTCGAGGCTAATCCACCACAAAGCAGTAGTAGGGTTTTACACGCAAGGTGGCCCGAACATGGGTAAACTGCCTTGTTCCATTTCCTTCCAGTTCACCGAGATAGGCCGTGAGATCGACGGGTAGGCATACTAGGGAGGTTGAGTTCTTTGCATGCACCCTAGAGTTCCAATCTATCTTTGGTTTGCGGAGCCCCGAATCCGACAGACAACTATTGCACCAACAATCTCCCCTTTTTTGGATGATTGTTGACAAAATAGAACACATTGAAAGATATATAATGGAATGGAATTCTAAGGATAATGAAAGATGAGAGATAATTATGAAGATGAAACATGCCCCCCTGAAGATACGCATAGGAGTTAAACAGGAAGGTAGAGGGGTAAATCTTCGTACGAGTGACATCGACATTAAGTCTCTTCGTGGTCTCTTTTAAGTGATGTATTTCCTGTCGCATACAACCTTTGAAATAGATTTGTTAGATAGAATATACTTTGAAATGATTTGCAACCAAGGATAAGCCATGAGTATTAGCTCAGCACAAAGTTTGAATCCACACGAGATAAAAGTTCCCTCACTACTGCAGGATGCTACTAACGCGACACTACAATCAGAGATCCTTTGATGAAACTTTGTGCGATGCAATAATCGCAAACGGTGGTGTAAAAAACCATCAAAAAAGGTGCAAAATGTTTGCGATGACGGATGCATCCAAGACGGTTCGGAATTTAGTTGCGCGTGCGATGCAGGGCATACGGTTCAGTTCAATTAACTGTTTGCGATGAGGAGGAACAAAAGAAATGGGCAGCTAGATGAAGTTGTGTGTGATATACAGCATACGGTTCACTCGGATGAACTGTTTGTGATTAGGCAACACAAAAGAAACAGGCATCTAGATGAAGGTGTGTGCGATGTACATCATACGGTTCACTCGGATGAACTGTTTATGATTAGGCAACTCAAAAGAAACGATCAGCCAGATCAAGGTGTGTGCGATATATGGCATGCGGTTCACTCGGCCTTGTCGTCAGTGTGTGACCTCTGTGGCAACCATTCGCTTCCCACTAGTATCTTCTTGTGCCGTGGCAACCGTCCACCGCGTCTTCACCTTTCCCTCTCAATTTGGAACTGCTGTCGCACGCTCTTCCTCCCTCCATTTGCCTTCACCCTTCCTGTAAGGTAACGTAGTTGAAAACAAAAATTTCCAACCTACGCACCAGCCCAGGACCACTATGGAGACTGCATACAAGGTTTGATCTTTTTTGTTACCGACTCGTAGCGTAGCGGGAAGTAGAGTCGATGACGATCGGTGGTGCAGATCCCCGCAGCTAGGATTTACAACCTCCCAACCGCGAGGATGTATACCCTCATCTGCCCCTCGGACAGCCCTCCGGGAGGCGGTCGGACAGTACCCCGGATGGTGTCGCGGACAGCCCTTCGGGAGGACCTTCGAAACTCGGACGGTCACTCTGATAGCCCTTCGGGAGGCACTCTCGAACTAAGACCGAAACTACGATCTCTCTATAGAGTTTCACACATACGGTGTCACCTATCCGGCAGGGCTTCGCCGTCCAGAACTAGTTCCCACCGGAACCCAGACAACCTTTCGGCTCTATGAAACTATTTCGCGGGGAGGGAGAGAGAAGCCAGATCATTGCAATGGCACTTGTATGTGAGAAAGAGTGTGTCTTTAGGCAGCCCCCTCCACCCCTATTTATAGGCCAAGTCCAAGGGTGGCTTCTCCAAGAAGCCAAGGAGATAATACCAAAAGGCCCTCAAGGTGGCTTTTCCAAGAAGCCAAGCAAAAAGCACTTTCACTATTCATGACAACATTCTCAGCGTCCGTTCAAACTGAAAATATTTATGTGGGCTCAGAACATTTCTAGTACCCACTAAAATAATTTTCAACACGTTCTAAAACAATTACGGTTTAGTGATTTTCATCTGCGAAAAGTAAACAATAATGCGTTATCACTATTCATGAAGAAAAAAATTCGCGTCCATTAAATCCAAAAATATTTCTGTGGGTCTTAGAATAATTCCAGTACCCACTAAAATGATTTTGGATTCATTCTGAAACAATTTTAGATTAGTGAATTTTATCTGTGAAAAACAACCAACGCGGTACCGACAGCTCCGAAACATTTTCAATTTTTTCCCAAAAAATTCCCAGAAGTTTCCAGAATAATTCTAGCACCCTCCAAGAATTATAAGGCGTGTCCCGAAACCAATTTTATTTAATGGTATGTCCTGAAACAACTTTTCGGTTTTTATGAAACTATTTTGCTATTCTCTCTCTAGAACTCTTCCATTGTCTCCAAAACTTTTTTGGCAAATTTCTCTCAGACTCCCTGTCTAGTATTCAACAGATAGATGACAATTAAGCGTGTGACCCTATAGGTTCGGTGAAGCATAGACATGGCCGGAACACTTTTGACGAATGATCAACATCGGAGCCGTGGACACCCATATTGACCCCTATACCCACACGAATGAATATTCGAGTGAACCTCTAGTTGCCGTGTGCTATTCCTGTTGCTTCACGATATGTTACAAATACCCAAGGTGAGATTTACTTGCATCCCCGTGGATCAACAACTTGTCCACTATGCTAGTTACCTTGTTACCGGTTTTGTTCTCTTTTCTCGTTCCCGTGTTCCGGCATCCCCGTGATCAAACCACAAAGTGTCTGGACAGACGATGATGGATACCGTAACACCGAGAGGGCCCAGAGATATCTCTCCATCACCGGAGGAGAAAATCCCAATCTTGAGCTGTCAAGTTACTTGACACACTTTCCATGAACCTGTAAGCCGCCGTAATAGCCACCCATTTATGGATGGCGTTTAACAAACCCCAAAGTTCATGAAGCAAGTATGAAGAAACTCGATACTCTCATGGTCTAAGGAATTATGCAAACGTTAATTATCTCTTTGTTATTATCCATTAACTTGTGACGAATGTATGTCATAACAAAACATCAATTCAGGTCGATTCAACACAAATGTTCTTCTAACATTGTGCCCTCAAAGTTGCTGGCATAGACATGCCCATGATTAGGAAAACAGAACCATCATGCAACACTTGAGCTAGTCTTAGAGGCCAGACTAGGAACACATTTTACCGTTCATTATTCCACACGTGCATATGAGTGTTCCTCCGAGCCTCGTGGTTATTGCAGACTCAAGAACCATAGCAGCTGTAGCATGGAACATAAACATAATTATGAACTTGGAGATAAATAATATCATTTATTATTGCCTCTAGGGCATATCTCCTACACTTCCTTCTCCCATTGTTCGATCATCTTCTCCATGGAGGGAACAAGCCGGAAATGACCCCGTTATTCTTGCCCCGATCCGAAAGATGACGTGATGGAGGAACTCATTGATCGGTGCGACGTCATCACCTCGGCTAGCATGGCTGGTTCATTCAAGACCATTCTCGACTCAACTAATAACATCATTACAAACAACCCAAGGGTCCAGGAGCGGTTTATTCTCCCCTATCTTCTTCGCCCTGACCCTGCTGACTAGCGCGGGGATGACGGAAGCCTCGCCTTGTGCAAGTTGATGCCGCTTGCTAATGATACGTTTGATGTTAAGATGCCATCACTTGAGGGCAAAGCTTGGGTAGGCGCAAATGAATATTGGGTTGTTTATATTGGGTAAAACTATGAGTGGGAACTTGTGAATGTGCACACTCGTCACCGGGTTCCACTCCCAAAAATCTCAGACTGCCCAGAGGTTGAGCACACAGATGATCTACGTGAGTTCAAATATGATCAGGGTGAGTGTCGTCTACGGAAGATAGCAATTTGTTGAGTTCCCAACCGCTATTGGGATTACACGAACTATGAAGTTGTTGCTATCATCGACAAGCTTGTTGCCGTCCTTACTTCCACGCCTCGATGGATATTGCTCAAAAATCAATTTTTGGACATGGATGAGTACTGTGATGCAATTCAATACGAGGGTCTTGTGTTTGCTGCCACCACTCGTGGCACTATTTTTGCATGGAATCATCATGCTTTCGGTACATTTGTCTTCCACCGTAATTGTAATTGTTTCATCCACATGCATGCGGGTTAGCTAGTTTCCCTTTACTAATTAACCTTCTTGCGTTTCCAAGGTCATGTGAACATTCCACCACGTATACTTGAAAAAAATTATAACCAAGGGGGAGATGACGGTGCTGATGATCATGAGCATGAGGACGAGCAGGACCCATATACTCAGTGGCGCTTGGCAACTTATTCCGATGGATCACCTCTTCTTGTTTGTATACAGGGGACTGCTGATGTTACTAAGGAAGCATGTGTTGTCTCTCATGGTCGCACTCTCCAGACCTATTCCAACATTCGTTGCAGGGTATTCGGGATGTATACTACTGTACTAGCGCCAACACCTTCTCTCTGGTTCAGTATTGAAAGTCTTGGAGGAAACTCGCTCTTCCTTGGACAAAACTATCCAATGATGGTGAAAGGCGATCCAGCTGCTGTTGACACAATGTTACTACCATTTATGAGAAGCAACTGTATCTATACCTCAGTCATTGCTATGCTTCCCTACCATCACAATATGGGTCCTGACATAGCCCACTTCAGCCTGGATGATCGGTCCTGCATTGGTCTTGAGATCGACAGAAGCTGGCCCTTCCCAGAGAACCACTTCTGGTTCAAAGCAAGTGTTTCCAACGCCGACGAGTGGTTGAGCTAAAATTCATTTCATCAGTTTGTTATTTGTTGTGTGAAAAAAACTTTACTTTACTAGAATGTTTTGTTGGAAATGATCTATAATCCAACGTGTATCCTCGTTGTCGTTGTGGGTTGATGACTAGTTGTATGTAGTCAATGCTACATTTGCATATGCGTTCATCAACTCACGCCTGCTAGTGGTGTCCATATGAACAGTCCTAGTGATTTTAATTGCAAAAAAAATAGATGGTGCTAGTGATTTTTAGCTGCATATTTTGACAAATCGCAGTGTTACAAGGTTGATAAATGGCAATGTTACTAGATAAACAAATGTCAATCTTTCTAGTTTGACAAATAGCAACATACCTAAAATGATAGATGCAAATCTTACCCAATTGTTTCTACATGGTTGCACACGGGTCATGCAAAACAACCGTTTGCGTTGAAGGGATGCACAAATCCTGCACTGCGAGGGAAGACCATAGCTCTCACTTTGCATACGGGTGTTCTAACTAAAACATTTGCGATCAAGAGCTGCAGAAATCCTGCTCGGCAAATTTTCACTTGGCTTCCTGGGGAAGCTGTCAGTTTGCATATGGGTGTTCTAACTAAAACATTTGCGATGAGTGTTTTATATTTAAAAACCATTGACATTTTTTTTCAAAAGAAAATCGTTTGATAAGCCTGTACATTAAGAGAGAAAAACGCAAGTTCATTCAAACCATATCTTTCATTCAGTCACACTGTGAATTTGTATTCATATGATCGAAAATTTGAGATACAGTATTAAACCCCCAAAAAACTGTTTCCGGCGACGGAGGCGGCATGTCATGCCGTCGTTGTCGTCCTGCGAGACGCCGTTGTTGAAGTCTTCAAGGCAGCACAAAATGTTCACTTGTAAATCAAACATCATGTTGTCGCGCGATCGACGGGCGGGGCGCGGGAGGACGACAACTGATGCCGCTGAGAAGTAGCAGTCGACGGCAGCGTCCCATGCCGCTGAGGGGGGCACACGCACAGGCACGCACGGTGGGTGCAACCAAATGCACGGGGACCGGCGCCACGGTGTGTGGAGTGGCATGCACGGGCAAGGGCACAGGTGTGGTGGGTGTTATCCGAATGCGCCTTATCTCAAAATGGACACGAAAAATACCACGGCATGTCGGGTGCCATTCCATGAAAGCATGCCAAGTTCCATGAATTCCAGACGAGTTTTAGATTTACTAGAATTTAAAAACAAAGTATCTCAACCTTTTGCCGGCAGTCAGTGGTGTCCTGGTGTTTGAAATTCATTCTGATTTCTTGCATGGGACCTAAGCATGCACCCAAGGACATACATTTGATTTTTCAATGAATTTATATGCATTAGAGCATGTGCATGTAGTTCAAATTTGAATTATGCACATAAATGCATTGAAAACTCAATTAATGCATAAAATGTCCAAACGAATCCCAAAAAATCCCAAAAATTGACACAACACTCTTGTTGTTCTATGTCGACACGAGAAAAAATTTGAAAGCAATAAGAGGCAATGGATATCGTTCCGTCCCCAAAGGCGGGATGTTCCCTACGGAAACCATCAAGCTTGTTGTGAGAAGCTCTGGTTTGTGAGAAGAATATCCCCAAACCTCCCCCAAATGGGACAAAAAATTTACTACGGCATGTTGATGTCGCTCCATGATAGCATTCCAAGTTTCATGAATTTCAGACGAGCTTTGGATTTACTAGAATTTAAAAGCCAGGTATCTCAATGTTTGTGGCCGATTGACCGTTGCAGGGTGTTCGACTTTCAGTCCCATGTCTTGCATGGGACCTAAGAATGCATCCAAGGACACATATTTGATTTTTCAACTAATTTATATGCATTAGAGCATGTGCATGTAGTTCAAACTTGAATTATGCACAAAAATGCATTGAAAACTCAATTAATGCATAAAATGTCGAAACGAACCTCGAAAAATCCCAATAATTGACACAACACTCCTGTTGTTCTGTGTTGACACGAGAAAAATTTTCAAAGCAATAAGAGGTGATGTATATCGTTTCGTCCCCAAAGGTGGGACGTTCCCTACCGAAACCATCAGGCTTGTCGTGAGAAGCTCTGGTTTGTGAGAAGTATATCCCCAAACCTGCCCCAAATGGGACAAAACATTTACCACGACATGTTGATGCCGCTCCATGGTAGCATGCCAAGTTTCATGAATTTGAGACGAGCTTTGGATTTACTAGAATTTAAAAACCAGGTATCTCAATGTTTGCGGCCGAGTGACCATGGCAGGGTGTTTGACATTCATTCCCATTTCTTGCATGGGACTTAAGCATGCAACCATGATCACAAATTTGAATTTTCAACCAATTTATATGCATTAGAGCATGTGCATGTAGTTCAAATTTGAATTATGCACATAAATGCATTCAAAACTCAATTAATGCATAAAAATGTCCAAACGTACCTCGAAAAAACCCAAAAATTGACACAACACTCATGTTGTTCTATGTTGACACGAGAAATTTTTGTAAAGCAATAAGAGGCAATGGATATCGTTCCGTCCCCAAATGTGGGACGTTCCCTACCGAAACCATCAAGCTTGTTGTGAGAAGCTCTGGTTTGTGAGAAGCATATCCCCAAACCTCCCCCAAATGGGACAAAAAATTTACTATGGCATGTTGATGCCGCTCCATGATAGCATTCCAAGTTTCATGAATTTCAGACGAGCTTTGCATTTACTAGAATTTAAAAGCCAGGTATCTCAATGTTTGCGGCCGAGTGACCATTGCAGGGTGTTTGACATTCATTCTCATGTCTTGCATGGGACCTAAGCATGCATCCAAGGACACAGATTTGATTTTTCAACTAATTTATAAGCATTAGAGCATGTGCATGTAGTTCAAATTTCAATTATGCACATAAATGCATTGAAAACTCAATTAATGCATAAATTGTCAATACGGACCTCGAAAAATCCCAAAAATTGACACAACACTCCTGTTGTTCTATGTTGACACGAGAAATTTTTTGAAAGCAATAAGAGCCAATGGATATCTTTTTGTCCCCAAAGGTGGGACGTTATCTATCGTAACCATCAGGCTTGTTGTGCGAAGCTCTGGTTTGTGAGAAGCATATCCCCAAACCTGCCCAAAATGGGACAAAAAATTTACCACGGCATGTTGATGCCGCTCTATGATAGTGTGACGCCTCGAGACCGGCGCGCCAGGTGTCCTCCAGTTATTCATTGTTGTTGCCTTGTCATTTGCTTGCGTGTCGCATCTTGCCATGTCATCATCCGCATTGCATCTGCACGTTTTCGAAACTTGCATCTGTCCCGGTCTCCTCGTTCTTTCCGTTGTCCGTTCTGAGCCCAAACACACTTGCACGCGCCCGCGGCATGTCCGAGATATTAAACATTTAACACCCAGGATGCGGCTAAGTATATCTCCAACGTGTCGGAGCATGACTTAGAGGCATAACCGCATTGTAGGCATGTCGCAAGAGGGGTAATCTTTACACATCCCATGTACTGAATAAGAATGGGATAAAGAGTTGGCTTACAATCGCCACTTCACACAAATACAAGTTAAATATACATCATCCCTAATACAATCAAGGTCCGACTACGGAACCAAAATAAAGAAAGACCACCCCTTTTGCTAGATCCCCGATCGCCGCGACTGGGCTCCACTACTGATCAACTGGAAACGTAACAACACAATGAACACGATCTTCATCAAGCTCCCACTTGAGATCAGTTGCATCACCTGCACGGTTATCATCGACACCCGCAACTGCTTTTGGAAGTAAACAGTGAGTCACGGGGACTTAGCAATCTCACACCCGCGAGATCAAGACTATTTAAACTTATGGGTAGGAAAAAGGTAGTGAGGTGGAGCTGCAACAAGCACTAGCATATATGGTGGCTAACTTATGCAAATGAGAGCGAGAAGAGAAGCAAAGCACGGTCGTAAACTAAAAGTGATCAAGAAGTGATCCTGAAAGCTACTTACCTTCAAGCATAACACAAGACCATGTTCACTTCCCGGACTCCACCGGAGAGAGACCATCACGGATACACACACGGTTGATGCATTTTAATTAAGTTAAGTGTCAAGTTCTCTACAACTGGATATTAACAAATTCCCATCTGCCCATAACCGTGGGCACGGCTTTCGAAAGTTCAAAACCCTGCAGGGGTGCCCCAACTTAGCCCATCACAAGCTCTCACGGTCAACGAAGGATATTCCTTCTCCCAGGAAGACCCGATCAGACTTGGAATCCCGGCTATAAGACATTTCGACAATGGTAAAACAAGACCAACAAGACCGCCCGATGCGCCGACATCCCGATAGGAGCTGCACATATCTCGTTCTCAGGGCAACACCGGATGAGACATCCTACGAGTAAAACCAAACCTCAAGTTTCCCCGAGGTGGCCCCGCAGTCTACTTGGTTCGGACCAACACTTAGACAAGCACTGGCTCGGGGGGGGGGGGCTTAAAATAAAGATGACCCTCGGGAGCGCGACTCCCAAGGGAAAAATAGGTGGTGGTGAGGCAAATGGTAAAACCAAGGTTGGGCCTTGCTGGAGGAGTTTTATTCAAAGCGAACTGTCAAGGGGTCCCCATAACACCCAACCATGTAAGGAACGCAAAATCAAGGAACATAACACCGGTATGACGGAAACTAGGGCGGCAAGAGTGGAACAAAACACTAGGCATAAAGCCGAGCCTTCCACCCTTTACCAAGTATATAGATGCATTATTTAATATAACAGATATTGTGATATTCCAACAATAACCATGTTCCAACATGGAACAAACTCCAGCTTCACCTGCAACTAGCAACGCTATAAGAAGGGCTGAGCAAAGCGGTAACATAGCCAAACAACAGTTTGCTAGGAAAGGTGGGTTAGAGGCTTGACATGGCAATATGGGAGGCATGATATAGCAAGTGGTAGGTATCGAGGCATAGCAGTAGAGCGAGCAACTATCTAGCAAAGATAGAAGTTTTTTTGAGGGTATGGTCATCTTGCCTGAAATCCCGCAAGGAAGAAGAACGAGTCCATGAAGAAGACAAACAGACGTAGTCAAATGGATCCTCACAAACGCGACGTTAACGGAACCAACCCGAAGAAGCAACACCGGAAAAAATCAAACAACATGGTAAACAACCACCACATGAACATGGCATGATGCACAATCAAGTATGATGCATGTCCGGTTTAATGAAGCATGTCATGGCAAAGTGCACAAGCAATCCTACGAATTAAGTGGAGCTCAATATGCAACGAGTTGCATATTGACGGAACACCACATGAGTTACTTAGTTCTCTCTCGTTTATGTACTCAACAAAATTAAATGTTGGTTAGCAAGGCAAGGGGTGAAGCATATGAAAACTACCTATCTAGGCAAGTTTAAATGAGGCCGGAACAACAAACAACAAGTCCGGAAACTCCTCATGTGCATATTTTAAGGTTTGGTACTGTTCTGCCCTAAACACAAATTTAGAGTTGTTAAACATGCAAAGCAATGCCACCATGATAAACTATGCATTTTTCTACCCCATATACATATAAAGTTTATTTAAAATGGAGCTACGGTTAATTAGTTATGAAATAAAGCATTTCAACATGGCATATGAGCAAATTAATGCAAACAGCAAGTTAAACATCTCAAACATAGTTGAAAGTTGGATATTATGAAACTATACAGTAGTCTAAGCATTTTTCATATATAAGTTATTTACATCTTATGCACGATTATGAAGTTATTAAATGCATGAAGTTTAGGGGCTAATCTGCAAAACTGCAATTCCCAGGAAAATAGACAAATTCATAGATCTGAAAAAAACTACACTGGGCCGAATCTGCTGGCTGGCCCAACAGTGCACAGGGGAGGCTCGGCGCGTCCTCACCAGAGGGCCCATAGGCCGGCTCGGAGGTGGGCTAGGCAGCGCGCGTGGGAGCTGGGCCGGCTGGCGGTTCGAGGCCCAAGAGCTGCGCTCGTTTCGCTCGATGCGGGGTGAGGCTCTGGGTCCTCCTCCTCACGCAAGGGCGAAGCAGAGGAGGCCAGCAGGGCGATGGGATCTAGCCAGGCAGGGCCGTGCCTGGAGGAGGAGGCGGATCCAGCCGGATTTGAGGCGGGGAAGGGCGCAAACGGTCCATGGCGGCGGCGCTGTGAAGAGAAACACCGAGAGGCAGCCATGAGATAAAGAGAGAGCTTGAAGAGATGGGAAAAAGGAGGGAAAGGGAGAGGCGACGGGGTCCTAGATCGATCGAGATGGGGAAGGGCGGCCGGCGTGGTCGTGGGGACTGGGTCGCTGGAGTGGCACGGAGACCCAGCCAAGGCTGACTTCTATCAGTCCCTGCGAGAAGACATAGAGGAAGAGAGAGATGAGATGATGGAGATGAAACAGAGGGAAGAAGGAAAGGGTACAGGCGAGGGAGTCTTGGCCTGGCGCTCCGGTGGCGTGGAGCTGCGGCCGGAGATGCTGCCCTATGGGCGCGCTGTCGCGAGGAGCGGCGGGTGCTGGACGCGTCCAGGAGCGCAGAAGTGAGGGGATCGAGGAACGGAGCGCGGTGGTTGGTCGGGCACGGAAATAGAGAAGAGACAGTGGGGTGGCGGCGGCTAGGAGGATCCCTAGGAAAAAGGGTTAGGTTCAAAATGGACTAGGGGTAGACTAAATATATACATCACGGATTAGGTTAGGGGCTATCTCGACCCTACGATCACAATCGGACGATCACGGATAAAATAGCTAGGGAGTCCAAATAAGAAAACAGTGATGTTTTGTAGATGTTTGGGGATGATCCGGACACAATGGTGATGACTGCCCGGGTCGGGTCCAGGGAAGTTTCGAACGCGCACGTGAGGGGTCGGTGCACTGTGCGAAGAGGGGTTTTCGGACCGAGCGATTGCATCGGACGGCTCTGGACGCGAAGAGGGGTAGGTGGACGGACTAGGTGGGTTGTGGCGAGGCTGAGAGGAGAGAAGAGAGAGAGGGCCCGACAGTAGTTTTCGGAGACCGTAAATGTCCGACATTAGACCGATTATAATGCCGCTATAGTTATCCGTTGGGGCGTCAAACGGACTCCGAAAGTGATGAAACTTGTGAGGCGGCCTACCTACACTGAAATAAGACCGCACGCCAACTTTCAACCCCATCCGAGAACATTTTCTGGGCACTTATAAAATAATATCTCGGACATGCCGCGGGAGCGTGCAAGTGTGTCTGGGCTCAGAACGGACAACGGAAAGAACGAGGAGACCGGGACGGATGCAAGTTTCAAAAACGTGCAGATGCAATGCGGATGATGACATGGCAAGATGCGACACGCAAGCAAATGACAAGGCAACAACAAAAAATAACTGGAGGACAGCTGGCGCGTCGGTCTCGGGGCGTCACAACACTCCACCACTACGAGAGGATCTCGTCCCGAGATCTAGAATGGCACCGGGGAGAAACGGAAGAGGAAGAGAAGAGGTAAAACTAAGTTGCTTCTTTGACAAACGAGTGAAACCAATGAACCTTGTGAGGTTGAACAAATTGAAAGAAATAATACAAGGAAGATGAACCAAGTTGAAAACACTTCGTTAGGAAAGAGGAACAAGGAATGTTACTAGAACCTTGTAGGTTGAAAGACATAAGAAAAAGGGTTGCAATGGACAAGAAGTACATGCAAGCACTCCGGTTGAAACGAGATGTACAAGGAACGATAAAGGTCAATTACGACAACACTCAGGTTAGAACAAGATAGAGGAGGAAAAATAATGGTATAATTTGGACAGCACTCCGACTGTAAATGGAAAGAAGTGAACAAGAGCTTGACAAGATAAGAAGATACTTGATGAAATCAACAACACACTGCCTCCGAAACTATTGAAAAAAATGGCACAAGGGGTAAGAAAGATTTCAGACAGCACTCCGGTTGAGAATGGAGGTAAAACTTGATAAGATGAGAGAGCTCGAATGAAAACACGACACTCCGGTTGAACGGATACGCAAAAGCAAAGAACATGATCTTCACAAAATGAGATGATGGGTGAAGAGAGCAACATCACAATGCCTCCGGAACAAAAGTAAGAATGGAATCAAAAGAACGCAGGAGAAAACAACATCTTCTACCTCAAATGAGCTTGAAAAGCATCTTTAGGAGAAGGGTCGAACAGAGTTGTTGGGAAATCAACAACGAAACGAAGCTTGATGTGGGCTTATGGAAGACATCTCAAAAATTATGAGGTGACAACCTGCCGCTCACCGAAAAGAACAATGGATTGGATTGATATGAACAAGCAGACGAGAAACTTATCTCACTCGGAGGATAATTGAAGAACTTGGATCATTTATAAGCATCATAATTAGCAATGATCCTTAGGAAAGCTTTAGGTGAAGTATAACCCAAGATAACTCCAATGAAGAGATTGATGGATTTACAATATCTCATTCTTGACAAAATGTGAATCATGAAACACGAACTCAAATTGTGAAAAATGACATAACACCACCTCAAAAGATAAGAGGGAAAGAATTGCGCTTCGGAATACAAGATGAAGAAAACTTGAGCTACTCTGAAAAGAATCTTGATGAACGTTTCGAGAAGGAATTAAATCCTTTATGAACCAACATGTAGAGTCTCCATGAAGAACTCCGGTAACAAAAGGATGATAAAAAGAAAGAGAAGTTGAAAATACAAGGTGAAGCCTTGCGATGATTAGATGGATATGATGAGAGCTTGTAACTCCAGGAAAAGAAAAGATGAACCAATTGAAACCGAGAATTACTTCATCGTTAACAAACTCCGGAAGAATGAATCCATCATTTGGATGAAGCAAGAATAAGGATTATGTTATGCGTATCCTTCACCAATTTAAATTTATGACAAGCAACGGATTTGGCATACTACTTATTCTCGTTGAAAAAGGATGAAGATAGATATAGCGCAACTTGAGAAGGTCTTCAACGAACTGCCGGTAGGGCTTGAGAAACACAAATGAATTGATGATAACAAGAGGAAAAGAATCTTAAACTAACCACCGTAAGAATAGAAAATGAATGAAGAAAAGAGAAGGAAACACCGGGGAGAATTAGAGAACGAATGACGATACTTGAGGGAATTTAGATATAAGTGAAACGAAGAGATCATGAACTGATTAGAGGATATTTGAACGATTCACCAGTAAGATTGGAAAGAATGAATAAATCTTCTAAAATGATGGTCTTCGGAGAATCAAACTGAAAAGAACCATGCATTGCTCCAGATGGGTGAACAGAATTCTCACAATGAAAACAATTATGAGAGGATGGCATAACGCTAGAACCACGAATCTCTGAGAGAACGAACTAAGATTTGAGAGAAACTCTTCTTCGGTCTTCAAATGTTGAGAATGATGATGATATACACCACCATTAATTGTTGAGGCACTCCGGGATGACGAATAGAAATGTTGAGCCAACGATGAAAAGAATTTGACAGATCTTAGAGAAACACATAAGACCGATGATAATTCATTCTTACATCAAACTTTGAAATGACTTGGAGAATAACTCCGGAAAGAATTAGAAGAGTTAGGTAAGATCCTGGGAAAAGACCTGTGGGTTAGGGCCCACTGAAAATAAACACCGTAGAACGATTTAAAAGAGAGAATGCACCGGTTGGATTAAATGGCTAGAATGAGATAACAACCTCGAAATAGGTTGAATTGATCTTGAAAGACAAGACGAGCCTTCTGAGATATCTTCAGCACTCCGGAACAATAGAATAGCAAGAGTGGATGATTAAGAGGTGCACCGGCATGAGAAAGCATTGAAACAAGGAAAGGATATGATCAACAAAGCTTGACTTGAATCCACCGGAGAAGATAAAAGAAACAAAGAATGATGAACTTGAAGCTCCGTTAGTATCTTCTTGAGAATCACTGGATAAGAACATTGACGAAAAATAATGGAGAGACTTCCCATGAATAAAATGGATAGTAGATTTAGAAATCTGATTCCTTGAAGGAAAAGGGTGGGAGGGCGGGAAAAACAAAGACAACTTCGGACGGATGAAACAAACACCGTTGAGAAACTTAGAATTGATATTGCGGATGTTGAAATGATCGGATCCACTTGAAGAGAAACACGTCGGTTGAAAAGGATTGACATGACAATCTCGATTATCATGAAGGATTTGTATTCACATAGGAGTATGAGAACAGCACTTAGGAAAGGTATGGAATCAACACTTGACTTTGAAGCAACTCGAATACCACAAACCAAAACAAAAACAAAGGATTGACTTGCAAAATAAGCCGGAACAAACATATGATAGAGATTTCATCCGAAGTTTTCGTGGTGGGGCCCACACAGGCTCGATCGTACAACACCATCATGTACAAGGCAGTGCACATGACATACGAAGCGTCCCCGAGTCAGCATAGCCAAGGACTCTTTAAGACACAACGGGACCACTGTAAAACCAACCGTGGATAGGCGGACCACTACACGTCGAACCCCAATCTCATATCATGCATCTGTCGGAAAGATATCCGAGGAGCTACTTGAATTCCCACTTATAAACTCTCGAAACTTTCTGGTTATGCAATAAGGTGTTGGGGATACAGGGGAAGCATAATATCTCACCAAAAACTAGCAAATCCTACATTCACCTGTAACCATCCTTCAACACATAACCAAGAAACCTTCGGAAATCATTTACCTCAACCTTCGAAAAGCATCCTTTATACGAGTTATGGCAATACTCCCAAACTCCCGCCCCAGTACTGGGTGGCTTCAAGGTTATCTCACCAACAACTGCATAAAAGAGATTTTTGATGTCGGCGAACTCAGGTATTCCAGAACTGCAACGATAAAATTGTGACGACAACACCTCGGAGCTCAACTCCCCGGGACATTGCCACAACCCCTAAATGTCAGGAGGCACCAAGAACAATGTTCTCATCACAAAACCATCAGAACGATTCCAAGATACCCGTGTGATCCTAAAAAAAATTCGTGAAATTTGACAAGAGAAGAGTCAAAACTCTACGTCAGGAGGCCTCACCAGAGCGACGAAGGGACTTAGGAGTAAAAACAATCCTACTCTCCGATATATATAATCCTATAAGACTCAAAACATTTTTCTAGACTCAACAACGCCAGCGATTCGATCAAGCAGGGGGCTCCTAAGTCGGGGAAGGCTCTGATTACCAACTTGTAACACCCATGATGCGGCTATATCTCCCACGTGTCAGAGCACGACTTAGAGGCATAACCGCATTGTAGGCATGTCGCAAGAGGGATAATCTTTACACATCCCATGTACTGAATAAGAATGGGATAAAGAGTTGGCTTACAATCGCCACTTCACACAAATATAAGTTAAACATACATCATCCAGAATACAATCAAGGTTTGACTACGGAACCAAAATAAAGAAAACCACCCCTTTTGCTAGATCCCCGATCGCCCCGACTGGGCTCCACTACTGATCAACTGGAAATGAAACAACACAACGAACATGATCTTCGTCGAGCTCCCACTTGAGCTCAGTTGCGTCAGCTGCACGGTTATCATCGGCACCTGCAACTGGTTTTGGAAGTAAACTGTGAGTCACGGGGACTCATCAATCTCACACCCGCGAGATCAAGACTATTTAAGCTTATGGGTAGGAAAAAGGTAGTGAGGTGGAACTGCAGCAAGCACTAGCATATATGGTGGCTAACTTACGCAAATGAGAGCGAGAAGAGAAGTAAAGCATGGTCCTAAACTAGAAGTGATCCTGAAAGCTAGTTACATTCAAGCATAACACAAGAACCGTGTTCACTTCTCGGACTCCACCGGAAAGAGACCATCACGGATACACACGCGGTTGATGCATTTTAATTAAGTTAAGTGTCAAGTTCTCTACAACCAGATATTAACAAATTCCCATCTGCCCATAACCGCGGGCACGGCTTTCGAAAGTTCAAAACCCTGCAGGGGTGTCCCAACTTAGCCCATCACAAGCTCTCACGGTCAACGAAGGATATTCCTTCTCCCAGGAAGACCCGATCAGACTCGGAATCCCGGTTACAAGACATTTTGACAATGGTAAAACAAGACCAGCAAGACCGCCCGATGCGCCGACATCCCGATAGGAGCTGCACATATCTCGTTCTCAGGGCAATACCGGATGAGACATTCTACGAGTAAAACCAAACCTCAAGTTTCCCCGAGGTGGCCCCGCAGTCTACTCGATTCGGACCAAAACTTAGACAAGCACTGGCCCGGGGGGGCTTAAAATAAAGATGACCCTCGGGAGCGCGACTCCCAAGGGAAAAATAGGTGGTGGTGAGGCAAATGGTAAAACCAAGGTTGGGCCTTGCTGGAGGAGTTTTATTCAAAGCAAACTGTCAAGGGGTCCCCATAACACCCAACCATGTAAGGAACGCAAAATCAAGGAACATAACACCGGTATGACGGAAACTACGGCGGCAAGAGTGGAACAAAACACTAGGCATAAAGCCGAGCCTTCCACCCTTTACCAAGTATATAGATGCATTAAATAATTTAAGAGATATTGTGATATTCCAACAATAACCATGTTCCAACATGGAACAAACTCCAGCTTCACCTGCAACTAGCAACGCTATAAGAAGGGCTGAGCAAAGCGGTAACATAGCCAAACAACGGTTTGCTAGGAAAGGTGGGTTAGAGGCTTGACATGGCAATATGGGAGGCATGATATAGCAAGTGGTAGGTATCGCGGCATACCAATAGAGCGAGCAACTAGGGGTATGGTCATCTTGCCTGAAATCCCGCAAGGAAGAAGAACGAGTCCATGAAGAAGACAAACGGACGTAGTCGAACGGATCCTCACAAACATGACGTTAACGGAACCAACCCAAAGAAGCAACATCGGAAAGAAGCAAACAACATGGTAAACAACCACCACATGAACATGGCATGATGCACAATCAAGTATGATGCATGTCCGGTTTAATGAAGCATGGCATGGCAAAGTGCACAAGCAATCCTACAAATTAAGTGGAGCTCAATATGCAACGAGTTTCATATTGACGGAACACCACATGACTTATTTAGTTCTCTCCCGTTTATGTACTCAAGAAAATTAAATGTTGGTTAGCAAGGCAAGGGGTGAAGCATATGAAAACTACCTATCTAGGCAAGTTTAAATGAGGCCGGAACAACAAACAACAAGTCCGGAAACTCCTCATGTGCATATTTTAAGGTTTGGTACTGTTCTACCCTAAAGACAATTTTAGAGTTGTTAAACATGCAAAGCAATGCCACCATGATAAACTCTGCACTTTTCTACCCCATATACATATAAAGTTTATTTAAAATGGAGCTATGGTTAATTAGTTATGAAATAAAGCATTTTAACATGGCATATGAGCAAATTAATGCAAACAACAAGTTAAACATCTCAAACGTAGTTGAAAGTTGGATATTATGAAACTAGACCAGATTCTAAGCATTTTTCATATATAAATTATTTACATCTGATGCACGGTTATGAAGTTATTAAATGCATGAAGTTTAGGGGCTAATCTGCAAAACTGCAATTCCCTGGAAAATAGACAAATTCAGATATCTGAAAAAAACTACACTAGGCCGAATCTGCTGGCTGGCCCAACAGTGCACAGGGGAGGCTGGGCGTGTCTTCACCAGAGGGCCCATAGGCCGGCTCGGAGGTGGGCTAGGCAACGCGCGAGGGAGCTAGGCCGGCTGGCGGTTTGAGGCCCAAGAGCGGCGCTCATCTCGCTCGATGCGGGGCAAGGCTCTGGGTCGTCCTCCTGCGCAAGGGCGAAGCAGAGGAGGCTAGCAGGGCGGCGGGATCCGGCCAGACAGGGCCGTGCCTGGAGGAGGAGGCGGATCCAGCCGGATCTGAGGCGGGGAAGGGCGCAGACGGTCCATGGCGGCGGCGCTGTGAAGAGAAACACCGAGAGGCAGCCATGAGAGAAAGAGGGAGCTTGAAGAGATGGGAAAAATGAGGGAAAGGGAGAGGCGACGGGGTCCTGGATCGATCGAGATGGGGAAGGGCGGCCGGCGTGGTCGTGGGGACTGGGTCGCCGGAGTGGCACGGAGGCCCAGCCAAGGCTGACTTCTATCGGTCCCTGCAAGAAGACACAGAGGAAGAGAGAGATGAGATGATGGAGATGAAACAGAGGGAAGAAGGAAATGGAAAAGGCGAGGGAGTCTTGGCCTAGCGCTCCGGTGGCGTGGAGCTGCGGCCGGAGATGCTGCCCTGTGGGCGCGCTGTCGCGAGGAGCGGCGGGTGCTGGACGCTTCCGGGAGCGCAGAAGCGAGGGGATCGAGGAACGGAGCGCGGTGGTTGGTCGGGCATGGAAATAGAGAAGAGACAGTGGGGTGGCGGCGGCTAGGAGGATCCCTAGGAAAAAGGGTTAGGCTTAAAATGGACTAGGGGTAGACTAAATATATACATCAAGGATTAGGTTAGGGGCTATCTCGACCCTACCATCGCAATCGGACGATCGTGGATAAAATAGCAAGGGAGTCCAAATAATAGAACGGTGACGTTTTGTAGATGTTTGGGGATGATCCGGACACAATGGTTACGACTGCCCGGGTCGGGTCCGGGGAAGTTTCGGACGTGCACGTGAGGGGTCGGTGCACTGTGCGAAGATGGGTTTTCGGACCGAGCGATTGCATCGGACGGCTCCGGACGCAAAGAGGGGTAGGTGGATAGACTAGGTGGGCTGTGGCGAGGCTGAGAGGAGAGAAGAGAGAGAGAGAGAGAGAGGGCCTGACAGTAGTTTTCGGAAACCGTAAACGTCCGACGTTAGACCGATTATAATGCCGCTATAGTTATCCGTTGGGGTGTCAAACGGACTCCGAAAGTGATGAAACTTGGCAGGCGGCCTACCTACACTAAAATAAGACCGCACGCCAACTTTCAACCCCATCCGAGAACATTTTCCGGCCACTTATAAAATAATATCTCGGACGTGTCGCGGGCGCATGCAAGTGTGTCTGGGCTCAGAACAAACAACAGAAAGAACGAGGAGACCGGGACTGATGCAAGTTTCGAAAACGTGTAGATGCAATGCGGATGACGACATGGCAAGATGCGACACGCAAGAAAATGACAAGGCAACAACAACGAATAAATGGAGGACACCTGGTGCGTCGGTCTCGGGGCGTCACAGATAGCCTGCCAACTTTCATGAATTTCAGACGAGCTTTGGATTTACTAGAATTTAAAAAGCAGGTATCGCAATGTTTGCGGTCGAGTGACCGTGGCAGGGTGTTTGACATTCATTCCCATTTCTTGCATGGGACCTAAGCATGCAACCATGGGGCACAAATTTGAATTTTCAACCAATTTACATGCATTAGAGCATGTGCATGTAGTTCAATTTTGAATTATGCACATAAATGCATTCAAAACTCAATTAATGCATAAAATGTCCAAATGAACCCCAAAAAATCCCAAAAATTGAAACAACACTCCTGTTGTTCTATGTTGACACAAGAAATTTTTGGAAAGCAATAAGATGCAATGGATATCGTTCCGTCCCCAATTATGGGACGTTCCCTACGGAAACCATCAAGCTTGTTGTGAGAAGCTCTTGTTTGTGAGAATCATATCCCCAAACCTGCCCCAAATGGGACAAAAAATTTACCATGGCAAGTTGATGCCACTCCATGATAGTATGCAAAGTTTCATGAATTTCAGACAAGCTTTGAATTTACTAGAATTTAAAAATCAAGTATCTCAATGTTTGCGGCCGAGTGACGGTGGCTGGGTGTTTGACATTCATTCCCATTTCTTGCATGGGACCTACGCAGGCAACCAAGGAAAGATATTTGAATTTTTCAACTAATTTATATGCATTAGAGCATGTGTGTGTAGTTCAAATTTGAATTATGCACATGAATGCATAGAAAACTCAGTTAATGTAGAAAAATGTCCAAGCGAACCACGAAAAATCCCAAAAATTGACACAACACTCCTGTTGTTCTATGTTGACACTAGGAAAAAATTTGAAATCGAGAAGGGGCAACGGATATCATTTCGTCCAGAAAGGTGAAATGTTCCCTACCGAAACCATCACACTTGTTGTGACTGGTTTATGAGAAGCTTATACCCAAACCTGCCCCAAATGGGACAAAAATTTTACCACGGCATGTTGATGCCGCTCCATGATAGCATGCCACGTTTCATGAATTTCAAACGAATTTTGGATTTTCTAGAATTACAAAAGCAAGTACGTCGACGTCTGCCGGAGACCCACAGTGCCATGGTGTTCGGAATTCATCCCCATTTCCCGCATGGGACATAAGCATAAACCCATGGACACATATATGATTTTACAACCCATGTTGTTGCACCAGAGCATGTGCATATAGTTTAATTTTAAATTATGCACGTGAAATGGCTAGAAAACCAATTTAATGTATAAAATGTTCAAACGAACCCTGAATAATTCCAATTCTTTTATGACACACATATAGTTGCATGTTCCCTGCAGATAAAAGGTCTAGCAATTCAAACACCGTCCATTGCCAATGTGACCCATTATATAATTCTAATCAAGATGAAAAATCAAGTTGATTGCACATAGTTTATTATCACCAACCGTGTAAGATGCAACACAAAATATCCCGGAGCACCGTCGGTGTATAGTACGCCTATGGCTTACGCAAGAAGGTGCGTCGGCTACAGTCCACAACCGGCGTCTCAAGCACACTAGCTCACTCCCCAAATATTATTTTCACTGTTCAATCGTCGGTGGTGAAAGATGGGCACGTGGACTCGCGTCGTGAGCGAAACTTCAGGCATTTCAATTCTTCCTGCATCATTAGAATCTGGCCTTCTTAACTCATCATCTTCTAACACTTCCAAGTGTTCCTCACCCCACTTCCCCTTCACAACATTAAAGCAATTGTTGACATACAAGTCATCATCCCCTTCTGATATGGCATAGTCACTATCTGGAATCTTAGGCACATATCAATGTCACTACCCTCTTCTTCTAAATCTGGTGAGCCTCCACTTGAATCATTGTCATCAACCTCAGCTGCATCCACATTGATCACTGACTTGACTTTCTCCTTTAGTACTTCAGTTGCTATCCTGAAACCTTCCCCTGATTTAGGTTTGATCACATTCAATTGATTCATAGGGTAGATGACTTGAGGGAGATCTTGAATTGGGAACCTAACTACATCATCAAGATCCCTGATAGAATCATCATGTTCTAGAAAAATATCCATTAAATGCTGCCCAAATGTCACAAAAGCTCTCATGTTATCTGTGGCAGCCTCTCCATTGATCACCCTAAGCCCATTTGTGATGACTTGAAGACCTGGCATGGAACAGTACACTGTCATCCTTCCTTCCTTCTCATACACTATCTGCTCTATGAGATCATCCACATCTGGGGTGACCATGTGTTCCTGTCTATGTTATCAAACCAGATGCTGTGCCCTCCATAGTATTTTTTGCTTCTGCCTTGGCCCATGAAAAACCTCCATGCCATATTTGAATAGAAAACATAGGATCATCATCACCTGCAATCAATAGATGGAGTTGATCAGTATAACATATTCACTCACAAGTTGACCACACGCCAACTGAGCAAAATGTGTCAAAATGTAATTGATTGTGACCACAAGTTGATGTCCTAAAAAATAAACACTTAGTTAACATGTGTTTCAGAATTTCAACATTTGATTGTGAATTGTAACCACATAAGAAAGTATCTGAATTTTAGCATGCATCTCTCCATAATGTTAACCTTATCTGAATGTACCTGAATGTGCTTCAATTTGAACTACTTCAACAAATTATATCAGAATTGGAGCCAATTAAATACTGAATATAGAACTTGAAATATGCACCAATCAATTCATAATGGAAAAAAGATAATGTTGTATAAGATTACACATATCAGTGCCTGCATTGGAAGCAACTACAACAAAAAGAGCCTGCTTTAATTACAAACTCCTCTCAAATCAGTACAAACCCTACTCAATTCACTACAAACCCTAGCTCTCATCAACATATCGAATTATATCTGCAATCTCCCCCAAACCCTAGTCAATGGCACCCATTCTCGAGCAAAAACCCTACCTAAACCCCCCTAAGAAAAACCCTGGCAAAACCCTATCAATACCCTAGCACTAACCCCTTTCTCCATAATATTTTGACATTCAAATCCATGGAATCTGGATATGGACGGTCGACTATGAATGGAAACACATGAATACAAGCTGATTATGGTAGAGGCTCGCGGGTTCTTACCATATTGTGGTGGCTGTTCGTGTTTCGGGCGAGGAACAGGGCCATCGCCAGAGTAGACGCGCGACGCTGCCTTCCCTTCTCGTGACGGCATGACCTCCTACAGCCTTGCTCCTGATGAGAGGAGAAGTCGACGATCACCTCCGCCTTCGATCACTGCCTTCGATGATAGGAAAACCAAGGGTCTCCCCGCCTCGACCGCAACAAATAAGGAAACAGAGTAGGGAGGAGCTTTATGCAAAACAGAGGCATCCAGGACGC
>NC_041386.1:565411466-565445394 GCF_002162155.2 Triticum dicoccoides
CCTTGCTAGCATGGCTGGTCAAAAGGTCAAATTGTACACCAACCGAGACAAGTATGCTGACACAGCGTATGCGGTGACCAGTGCTGTTAACTAATGCGATATAAAAAAAGCACAATAATCTAGGTATTCCATAATCCAGTGACCAAAGTGAACTTTGTGATCAAATACAGTTATAGTGGCTGAATTTAACTCCCAGAGTAGCCAACAAGCACCAACAGGACTCCGTCCCTCTAAGCAACCAGCCACCCATCACCCACCCACGCCCCCACCATGCCACAAGAGAGATGCCTCATACTCCTCGGTGTCCCTAGCACACGACCGCAGTCACCACCACCAGCACTAGTAGCATGTCTGAGGGGGAGTGGGAGAAGGACGGGTCGTTGCCGGCTGGCCATGGACCTGGGCGGCGTGTTGATGGTGGCTGTGAACGCGGGGGTGGGCGGTTGGGACCTCGGCATGCTCAGATCTAGGCTGCTCAAGCACGGGAGGGGCAATGCAGCGGTAGAGGCTGACGAGCATCATGAGCACAGCTGTGGTAGCAGGCCAGCCGCCAAGCAGGCCCGGGTCGCGGCCTTGGCCAGGGATAGCGGCGCCTTGTCCGAGGCCGTCAAGGCAGCCACGCCCTACCTGCTCGGCACCTGCAGCCTCGGGCACGAAAGCGAGAAAGTGCTTAGCTTCTCCTCCTCACAGCCGTCCTCCTGCCCCTCCACCACCGCCGCCACTGCTGCTCTACTACAGCACACCCGCTTCTTGCTCAGGTGGGTTTGCACACGTGCTTGTGAAAGCTTGGCCTTTCTGTATCTCTGTTACTATTTTGTTTTACTGATTGGTGCTGCCGTGATTGGAAAGATCCCTTGGGATTCGGAGTTTGGAGTGTTTGTGATATTGATTTATTTTTGGCAGTTTTTTGTGCCATCCATTAATAACCCAAAATTGTAGGGGTTTTTTATAGCCTTCTTCGATAAATAAGAGTGCCGAACCCAACGAGGAGCTAAAGGTAGAACAAATATTCCCCCAAGTTTTATCGACCGCCGATACAACTCTACGCACACTTTATGTTTGCTTTACTTAGAAAAAGTATAAAACTATTTGGTACGAATAAAACTATGAGTGCTTTGGGAGAATAAAACTACGAATAAATTGCAAGGTAATAAAAGTAAATAGCTTTTGTCAACAAGAAAGTCAGTTGTCCCTAGGTGATCATTGTTGCAATTTTATATGAGGGAGAGACATGAGCTAACATACTTTGTCTACTTGGATCATATGCACTAATGATTGGAACTCTAGCAAGCATCCACACCTACTAAAGATCATTAAGGTCGTGAAACCCAACCATAGAATTAACTATCAAGTCCTCTTTATCCCATACACAATGACCCCCAAACTTGTGTATGTGCTTCTGTCACTCATGCCACCCACCATAAGAGAACCATTAACATATTGCAACACCCTACAACGGGGATCCCTCGGTTTGCGTGACATGGAGGGTACCGTAGGACAACACCAAAATAAAATATACAACTCAAACCAGTCATGATCATCTATCAACCCATAGGACAAAACAGATCTACTGAAACATCATAGGATAACCGTAGATCATTGGAAAAATACATATGGAGTTGAGCACCATGTTTAAGTAGTACGACGGGGAGAAGACGTGCTACATTGCTGCATAGAGGGGGAGAGAGTTGGTGTTGACGGTAGCAAGATTGTTGATGTAGATCGCCGTCACGATCCATGCCCCGGCGGCACTCCGGCGCCATCGAGAGAGAGGGGGAGAGAGCCCTTCTTCTTCTTCTTCTTCTTCTTCTTCTTCCTTGATCTCCCCCCTAGATGGGAGGAGAGTTCCCCCTCTGGTCCATGGCCTCCATGACGGCGGAGGGGCGGGAGCCCTTCCGAGATTGGATCTGTCTCTCTGTTCTCTTCTGTTTTGCGTTCCTATTTTCTGGCCGAAAACCGTTTCTTATATTCCTCGAGATCCATAACTCCGATTGCACTGAGATTTTAACACAATTTTTTTCCGGATATAAGCTTCCTTGCGCCCGGAGTAGAGATCCAACTGACATACGAGGTGAGTACAACCCATTTGCAAACGCCAAGCCCCTAGGACCCGCCCTGATGTCTTGTGGGGGGCTGTGGGTCCCCGTTTGCATTAATTCCAAATCCCAAAATCACATATATTCCAAAATAATTCTTCATAAATTTTAATTGCATTTGGAATTTGTTTGATATGGATATTCTACGAAACAAAAAACATGCAAAAATAGGAACTGGCACTGGGCACTTAATCAGTAGGTTAGTCCAATAAATCATATAGAATGTTGCAAAAAATATGTGAAAGTTGTATAATATTGGCATGAAACAATCAAAAATTATAGATACGGTGGAGATGTATCAGCATCCCCAAGCTTAATTCCTGCTCATCCTCGAGTAGGTAAATGATCAAAAAAGATAATTTTTTTATGTGGAATGCTACCTAGCATAATCTTGATCATATGTCTAATCATGGCATGAATATTAAGACACGGGTGATTCAAAGCAATAGTCTATAATTTGACATAAAGACATAAATACTCAGGCATCTCAACAAACAATCATGTCTTTCAAAATATCAATGCTAAAGAAAGCTATCCCTACAAAATCATATAGTCTTGTCATGCTCTATCTTCTTAACACAAAGTATTTATCATGCACAACCTCGATGACAAGCCGAGCACTTGATTCATATTTCTAACGCGCTTCAGCTTTTTCAACCCTCATGCAATACATGAGCGCGAGCCATGGACATAGCACTATGGATGGAATAGAGTATGATGATAGGGGTAAATATAGAGAAGACAAAAAAGTAAGAAAGTCTCACATCGACGCGGCTAACCAACTGGCTATGGAGATGCCAATTAATTGATATCAATGCGAGGAGTAGGGATTGCCATGCAACAGATGCACTAAGAGCTATAAGTGTATGAGAGCTCAATATGAAAACTAAGTGGGTGTGTATCCAACTTGCTTGCTCACGAAGACCTCGGGCATGTGAGGAAGCCCATCATCGGAATAAACAAGCCAAATTCTATAATGAAAAATTCCCACTAGTACATGAAAGTGACTAAATAGGAGACTCTCTATATGAAAACATGGTGCTACTTTGAAGCACAAGTGTTGAAAGTGCGTTATATCGACTAGAGGGGGGTGAATAGGAGATTTTTATGAAATTCTTCACTGAGGAATTTGCTGGTGAGGAAATTCCTTAGCGAAGAACTACCAGCAGCGGAATGAGTACTCAAAAGTAAACATAACAGAATACAAGCATAGTCATCATGATGAAATGAAGACAGGCACATAGTACAGAAGCGTAAACACAGGATAACACAGGATGAAGACAAACAGACTAAAGAAATTGAACTGAGGAAATTGAGAAAGTCTTCAGTCAAAGTCTTCAAACACAGATACGAACAAGCACACAACACAGTTATGAGGAAATGAAAGAGTTGAGGAAACAGAACTAGTGAGCTTGGTGAAGACAATGATTTGGTAGACCAGTTCCAACTGCTGTCTCAGTTGTACGTCTGGTTGGAGCGGCTGAGTATTTAAACTCGAGGACACACAGTCCCGGACACCCAGTCCTGAACACGCAGCTCATGACACCCAGTCCTCACCGTATTCTCCTTGAACTAAGGTCACACAGACCTCGTCCAATCACTCGTGGTAAGTCTTCAGGCGACTTCCAAACCTTCACAAACTCGGTCACTTGGCGATCCACAATTCCTCTTGGATGCTCTAGACCATGACGCCTAACCGTCTGGAAGAAGCACAGTCTTCAAAGGTAACAAGCGTCAGATCCACGCAGGATCAATCTCTTCAGTGATGCTCAATCACTTGGGGTTTGTAGGTGTTTGGGTTTTGGGTTTTTTTGGTTTTTCCTCACTTAATCATTTTCGCTCAAAGTCCTCAGAGGATGGGTTGCTCTCAAATGACAAGTGTCAGTTTCTCTCGGAGCAGCCAGCTAGCTAGTGGTTGTAGGGGGCGGCTATTTATAGCCTAGGGAGCAGCCCGACATGATAAGACATAAATGCCCTTAAATGATATGACCGTTAGGTGGATAGATATTTTGGGACAGCTGGCGCATAGCACATCAACGGTCGGAATTTTGAGTAGCAAAATCCTCAGGGCTATCATGTTCCTCACTGTGTAGGAATCCGCACTGGCAACTTCCTAACTCCTCAGTCAAAACAAATTCCTCAGAGACTAGAAGAACTTCGTCTCTATCACTAAAGAAATTGACTGAACTGTATGAGATTTCCAATGGCTTCACTCAAAGGGATTGGTAGGTGTAGGATTTTGCGTTGAGCATCACTTGGAAAATTTTCCTTAGTATTTCCTCGACCCCCTTTAACAGTACGGTGTTTCCTATGACTCAAGAAAGAGAAAATGAAACTACGAAAACAAAAGTCTTCACGCTTCATGTTCCTCGAATGAATACCAAGTCTTCACGGTCACACCATTTTCTTCACTTTCAAAGTCTTCAGAAAGTCTTCAGAGATCCAAAGTCTTCAGTCGAAGAACTTCATTTTTAGGGGTCGACTTTCTCTGTAAATATCAAACTCCTCATAGACTTATAGACCTGTGTACACTCACAAACGCATTAGTCCTTTAACCTACAAGTCTTCAATACACCAAAATCATAAGGGGCACTAGATGCACTTACAATCTCCCCCTTTTTGGTGATTGATGACAATATAGGTTAAGTTTTCAACGGGGATAAACATATGAAGTGTAAATACTGATATTGAGGAATTTGATTGCAAGATATAGAAGAACTCCCCCTGAAGATGTGCATAGTGAGGAATTTGCTTTTGAAGCAATGCACACTTGAAGAGTTGAATCATGGAGATCTCCCCCTATATCTTGTAATTCATACACGCATTTGATATATAACAGTGAAGAATTTGAAATGCATGATGAAATATGGTGACTGATGTAATTCAGCATGCGTGCAATAATATTAACGAGGAATAAGCATGCAGAAAAACGTATCAAGAGTATCAGAGCACCATCGGGTTTAAGTTTACAACTCGATCCAATAAAGTCGCAGAAGAATGAGAGTTGTAACTTAACAAAAAATGCCCATATAGAAAGCACCGCTTGAAGACTAACTCAAAATTCTCCCCCTTTGTCATCAAATGACCAAAAGGATTGAATATGAGGACTAACGCCCGTGAAGAATATCAAGTTGATGATGGAGCGCCAACGTTGTTAGGGTCGTTCGTTGTAGTAGGGCCTGCCACAGTGTCGTCCAAGTCTTCATTTTCATCAGTGTCGCGCGATGAAGAATATGAGCTGGCCACCAGAGAAGGAACCTTGACCTTCTTGAATTTCTTCGGTGGAGGTGTAGACCAGTCAAGATCTTCTTTGAGACCCAT
Source organism: Triticum dicoccoides (assembly GCF_002162155.2). Classification (NCBI taxonomy): domain Eukaryota; kingdom Viridiplantae; phylum Streptophyta; class Magnoliopsida; order Poales; family Poaceae; genus Triticum; species Triticum dicoccoides. The sequence continues at coordinate 565,416,884 of NC_041386.1, forward strand.
GTTCTTCAGATCTTCTTCACCATACAGATGTGACAGGATTGCCCAGGTGCGACCGAAGACTTGATGGAGGTAGTAATGGTTTTTCTTCACTGCATTTTGTGTGGCAGTCATGTTGTGAAAAAGTGAACCAAACTGACGCTTAACCCATTTGTGATTTCGATCCACCTTCTGGTGAAGACTAAGCAGAAGTTCACGGTCAGTCATCACGCGTGGAGCAGTGGTTTGAGGAGTGGACTTGGGTGCATTGGCAGACTCATGTGTGGCAGAGTCATCATTGGTGGAATAAGATGCAGCTTTGCGAAACTGACCATCCAATGGACGAATGCCTTCATCTATTACAGCTGGTGCCTTGCCCTTTCCATCAATTGAGGAATATGTCTGCTTGAGGACTTCAATTGGGGGCAAGTAGCTGAGGTGATTCTGGAAATCACCTTTGTAGTTGAGTGAAGACCTTGTTCTGAGGAATCTCATAATCCACGGTGCATAAGGCTTCAGCCCAGACGGAGACAGTGCAACATTTGCCATAGTCCTCATGAAGAAATCGTGATAATTGACAGGAATGCCATGAACGATGTTGAATAACAGATTCTTCATGATGCCAACAATTTCCTCATCAGATGAGTCGTGGCCTTTGATAGGACTGATTGTCCTCGTAAGAATATGATAGACAGTTCTGGGCACGTACAACAATTCCTTCATGAGGAATTTGGTTCTTGGTGCTTGACCTTGCTTCAAAGGTTTCATCAGCACCTGCATGTAATGATGTGTGAGCTCAGGTTTGCTGTAGATGCAGCGAGCTTCCTCAAGGGGAGGACTGAGTGGTAGAGCACGAAGCAATTCAGAGGCTGGTGCAGTGTAGTGAGTGTTTTCAGACATCCAGTCCAGCACCCAGGAATTCACATCTTCAGCATCTCCAGTGATGTGCAGCATTGCATAGAATTGAAGAATCAGTTCTTCATTCCAATCGCAGATGTCAGAGCAAAAGTTTAGCAGTCCAGCGTCGTGAAGAACACTGAGGATTGGTGCGAAGCACGACAGAGATTCCATATCCATGTGAGGAATATGCTCAAGGTAGAAGATCTTCTCCTTGTTAAACATCACTGAGGAATAGAAATTGGCTTGAGTAGCAGTCCAGAAACGCCTCTTCCTAATGCGAGCAGAGTTATATGGGTTGTAATCTTCGAAGAATACGTGCTCGCCGAAGAAATCATCAGCCTTGAACTTTTGCTTGCGTGAGAATGGATCCTTTGGCTTCAGCAGAGGAGTGTCAGTGAGTTGCATCACAACCTTAGGAATCTCAATCGCAGGTTCTTCAGGCTGAGGAATTTCTGGTTCCTCCTTAGTGGCAGTCTGTGTCATTGGTTGTTCAGCAGCAGCAGTTTCTTCAGCGCTAGTGGATGGAATTTCCTCATGGACAGATGCAGTGGGATGAGTTTGTTCAGAGCCTATTTGTACAGTTTTTGTGGGGGACCGAGGAATTTGCTGTAGAGGGGTGAACATTGGAGAGTTTGGATGCTGACTTTCCTAGAATTCATCACTGATTACGGGTGTGGAGCAGCCAATGTCCACATCGTCATCTTCCATTTCTTCAATGCCAGCCTCTTCAGCTGTGAACTGAGGCATAGGCGAGGAGATGATAGGTGTTGAAGGGATCGCATCCACTTCAATTTCTTCATCCAACGGTTCAGACGAAGCAACAGAAGGAGTATCTTCATTAGGTCCGCTGAGGATCACATATTCTTCATCAAAAGGAACAAGGTCCTTTGATGACCTGGTTGAGATGGGAACATCATCAATGGGATTTGCAAATGAACTTGTCATAGGCTTCATTTTCTTCGGAGCTGAAGAATCTGAAGCAGTTGATGCTTTCCTTTTCTTCACTGCAGCACGCTCTGTAGCCTTGGTCTTCTTCACATCCGATGCAGATGGAAGGATTGGAGTTGAAATTGGTGCAGGAGCAGCTGAGGAATCTGGTTGATTTTCTTCAGGCACAACTGATGCAGTTGCCCTGAGTTCTCATGTCTTCAGGCGCACCACTAGTGGGTGCCCTGGCAATTTCTTCAGTGGCTGGAATGCAGTCATCAGCCCTGGAACTCACATTTTCTTCAGCAGTCTGATTGTCATCAACAGTGCTGGCATTTTCTTCAGTAGGCTAAGCAGATGCTTCAGCCTGAGGACTTCCCTATTGCGTTGGGGCTGCAACATTGGAAGTGAAGTTATCCACAAGTTTCACAAAACGAACCTTGGCTCCAAGCCAATCAGTGCAATATGCGTCAAAGTCATCACTGAGTTTCTTGATCTCAGTCTGGATAGTGACAAGTTCTTCGGTTGTCATAGAGACAACATTTTTCTTCAGATAGCGCTCTTTCTTGTACTGTGCTTTCTTGATCTGCCTGGCCTTCTCAAATTTCCACTTTTCTTCTTGAATGAAGTGGGCCAGCATGTGACTTTGGCCAGGAGTCAGCTTCAAGTCAGGCAAGGGGGTGTTGGGGTCCTTGTGACAAACATCAATGTAGTCGAGGATCAACTTGGGATCCAAAAGCAGTGGGACCTCCGATCCTTTGGCTCTAGCGGCCCTAACTTGCCTGTCTCTGATGATTTCTGCAAGTTCATCATCATCAGCTTCATCTTCTTCAGATGGTACATGGAAAGCGACTTGTTTCTTTTGAGGACTTGGGCGAGGACCTCGTCCAGCAGTGGCCTTTGTCTTCAGCAGTGAGGGGCCAACTGAGGAACTTGGTGCAGCTGAGGAACTAGCTGAGACACCTGAGGCAATGGAGATGCCTGCAGTCCTTTGGCACGAGGCGAGATGCATAGGTGCTGAGGATTTAGTCGGAATAGCTGAGGGCTTTGGCGGAGGAATTGAGGACTTTGGAGGAACAGGAGCAGCATGAGGAATTAGCCATGAGGGCTTTGAGGATTCTGGACGTTAGGGCATTGCTGAGGAACTTGGCCTTGAGGGCATTGTTGGTGAAGCACTTGGCTTGCGCGCAGGCTTCTTTGACATAGCCTTCTTTGGCTTGACAGCAAAGGCCTCAGCAGAGGCAGCAGCAGCAGAGTCTTCATTGAATTTCCTCACTGCTTCTTTGGCTTGCTTAACCAACTTGGCTTAGCGCTTGGCCCATTCATCAGGATAGTCCTCACCGCGCTTGAGGCTGGTGGGATCAGCAATTTGGCCAGGTGCCAATGGAGGTCTTGGGCATGGAGGATTGAGTGCGAATTTCTTCATGTACTTAGGAGTGACATATCTGTACTCCCTCCACTCTCTAGCCCATCTTCTATCTATCTTCTGAATGCGCACTTTGCGCTCATTCTTGGTTTCCTCAGTAGGTGTGCAGTACCCAGCATATATTTCATCAGGGATCTCAAACGCTGTATTTACCTCAGGCCTCTTTCCTCCCTTCTGTGGCTTCTTACCGTCAGCCATTTTCTTCAGTTGAGAAATTTGAACAATTGAATTCTCTGAAGAAGTATGCAACTTTTTTTCGAGGAACGCTGCAAATGAGTTAAGTTGATGAGAACCTAGTGATTCAGCAACTGACATGTGTACCTGTGAACAGAGTATAGTTGCGAGGAATTTGGAGAGGTCATATGCGTTCTCAGAAGGTTTTGTAAAAAGAATAAGTTAGACGAATTTGACCAGATGAGTCTTGAAGACTTTCACTAAGCATTCTTTGTCTTAGGTTCCAGAGATGTGTAGATTAAAAATCCATACATTTGAGGAATCTTTAAGAAAAACATGGCTTAGAGAAACGAATCAAGAACGGATGACTTGTGAGGTGTTTAGTGTGTGAATCTATGAAGAAAAACACCTTTGAAGATTTTGAAGATAATCATTCGAATCAACGAGGGTAGTAAAAGTAACTTTTAATTACCCTGGACGAAGAACACGATGAACTGGAGTGAGGAGCTGTGAAGTTCGTCTGTGCAGATCTTCCACGCCCTAACTTGGCGGAGGAAGACGGCTACGGCGGCGGCGGAGTGAAGATTTCCGCGGTCGGCGCGAGTACGTCGGCGACGAGGTCGAGGCAGTGAAGCTCTTCCTCACCGGCGGCGATGAAGTAGCGGCGGCGCTAGGGTTTGAGAAGCTCGAGCTGGAGAGAGAGGTCGAGCGGAGTAAAAGAAGTGAGGAAGGGGCGGAAGGGTATTTATAGCCACGGTGAAAAACTGCTCGCCCTAAGAAATTGGACGAACGTGCCCCTGACCCTTCTCATTCGCTTGACATGTGTCACCCACGTACTGAGAGGTGGAGATTGTGTGTGATCGTGGGTGAGTGGATAAGTATAACGTGGGATGCGGAACGGTTTGAGCGGCAAAGCCGAAAATTTTGATAAGATAGGTTTTAAAGTTCCGTTCGCAATTTCATCAGCTGACAAGGACACAGTGAAGATTTTGAACGAGTTTCAAAATAGAACGCACATGAAGAATTTGTGAACAGATTGGGTTGAGTATAGCATAGAGGGGAAGGGTCCGATCACATTCACTTAGCAGAAAACCAACTTGAAGAAATAGCAATAAGTGAATGTTGTAGAGGACATAAACTCATATATATATATATATATATATATATATATATATATATATATATATATATATATATATATATATATATATATAGCCAATGAAGAAAAATGACGAAAACAGTGAAGACTATGCAAAGTTTAAGAATATGAATAATTTGAGGAATTTCAACTTTTGGTGGTGGCGTGACCCACCGTATAAGAATGATGATTTCAGACACCGCGTACAATTATCGTAGGGTTCTGAGAATCAAATTCTTCATTAATTTCTTCACACTAAGAGTGTTATTCTTCATTGATTGAAGAAAAACATTTCTTCATGTGTTGCACATCTAAGTCATCAATTTTGCATAAGTGTTAGGATGAGTGTCCTTTTCAAAGAACATTCAAAGATTCTAGGATATTTAGCTCACACCGCAACTTGCTAAATCTCTTCTCATCCAAGGGCTTAGTGAAGATATCGGCTAGCTGTTCTTCAGTATTCACATGCTCAATAGAAATGTCGCCCTTCAACACATGATCACGAAGAAAATGATGACGAATCTGAATGTGCTTTGTCTTCGAGTGCTGAACTGGGTTGTGAGCAATCTTGATGGCACTCTCATTATCACAGAAGAGAGGCACATTCTTCATGTTGACATCATAGTCCTTGAGAGTTTGCTTCATCCATAGCAATTGGGCATAGCAAGAACCAGCGGTAATGTACTCAGCTTCAGCAGTAGATAGTGATACGCAGTTCTGTTTCTTCGAGGACCAACAGACCAAAGATTGTCCGAGGAAATGACATGTACCAGATGTTGACTTGTGGTCCACATGATCACCAGCATAGTCAGTGTCAGAATATCCAATGAGATCAAAAGCTGAGCCCTTGGGGTACCATAATCCAAGTGTTGGTGTGTGAGCTAGATATCGAAGAATATGCTTCACAGCCTTATGGTGTGATTCCTTCGGTGTAGCTTGAAATCGGGCACACATGCAAACACTAAGCATTATATCTGGCCTAGATGCACATAAGTACAATAAAGAACCTATCATGGAGCGGTATACCTTATGATCGAAGTCAATACCATTTTCATCAGTGCACAGATGGCCATTTGTGGGCATAGGAATTTTGACGCCTTTGCAATCTTGCATGCCGAATTTCCTCAGTACATCCTTGAGGTATTTCTCCTGAGATACGAATATGCCATTGCGTTGTTGACGAATTTGAAGACCTAAGAAGAATTTCAACTCTCCCATCATGGACATTTGATATTCTTCACTCATCATATAGGCAAATTCATCACTATAACGTTGGTCAGTACAGCCAAAGATAATATCATCAACATATATTTGGCACACAAATAATTCACCATCATAAGATTTAGTGAAAAGAGTAGGGTCGAGTGAACCGGGTTTGAAGCCTTTCGTCATGAGGAATTCCTTCAAGGTATTATACCACGCCCGTGGGGCCTACTTGAGGCCATAGAGGGCCTTGTTGAGTCTGAAGACTTTGTCAGGATTCTTTGGATCTTCAAAACCTGGGGGTTGAGCAACATATACTTATTCCTCAAGCTTACCATTGAGGAATGCACTTTTCACATCCATTTGATATAAAGTGATATCATGATGGTTAGCATAAGCAAGTAATATGTGAATAGCCTCAAGTCTAGCAACAGGTGCAAAAGTTTCATCGAAATCAATTCCTTCAACGTGTGTGTAGCGTTGAGCTACAAGTCGTGCCTTATTCCTCACCACAAGGCCATTTTAATCTTGCTTGTTGCGGTAGATCCACTTTTGTGCCGATGATATTATGCTTGCGAGGATCTGGATGTTTGACCAGTTCCCAGACATTGTTGAGCTCGAACTGATGTAATTCTTCTTGCATGGCCTGAATCCACTCAGGCTCCAGAAATGCTTCATCTACCTTAGTGGGATCTGTAATAGAGACAAAAGCATAGTGCCCACAAAAGTTAGACAAATGTGAAGCTTTTGAGCGTGTGAGAGGACCTGGCGCTTTGATGTCACGTATGATCTTTTCAACTTGCACTTCTTTTGCAATGCGAGGATGAGCTGGTTGCCGTTGAAGAATTTGATCAGCGTTTTCTTCAGCACCATTTTCTTCAGCATTTTCTTCAGGTGCATTAGCTCGACGTTCTTCATGTTCTGGAATGAATTCTTCAGCAGATTCTTCAGTAGGAATGACATCCTCACTAGCCTTGAACTTGATAGTTTCCTCAGGTGCTGGTTCATCTATCATAGTAGGTAGGTGCTCTCTTTGCGAGCCATTAGTTTCATCAAACCGCACATCTACAGTTTCAACAACTTTGTGAAGAACGTTGTTGAAGACTCTGTAGGTGTGCGAGTCCTTTCCGTAACCAAGCATAAAACCTTCATGTGCTTTCGATGCAAATTTTGAGTTGTGATGAGGATCTCTAATCCAACATTTAGCACCGAAGACTTTGAAATAACTTACATTGGGTTTCTTATCAGTGAGGAGTTCATAGGCAGTCTTCTTGAAGAATTTGTGAAGATATACTCTGTTGATGATGTGGCACGCAGTATCAATTGCCTCAGTCCAGAAACGACGAGGAGTTTTGTATTCATCAAGCATAGTGCGAGCCATCTCAGCAAGAGTCCTGTTCTTGCGCTCCACGACGCCATTCTCCTGAGGAGTATAAGGAGCAGATAACTCATGAGTAATACCAAGTTCATCAAGATAGTCATCGAGACCAGAATTCCTGAACTCAATGCCATTGTCACTTCTGATGTGCTTGATCTTCACACCAAAGTTGGTTGAAGCCCTCGAGGAAAATCGTTTGAAGACTTCCTGCACTTCATGTTTGTAAGTAACAAGGTGTACCCATGTGTAACGAGAGTAATCATCAACAATAACAAAGCCATATTGAGATGCTTCATTTGAAATAGCAGAATAATGATTAGGACATAAGAGATCCATGTGAAGCAATTCAAATGGGCGAGTAGTGGTCATGATAGTCTTCGCTGGATGCTTGGCCTTGGTCATCTTCCTAGCTTCACAGGCTCCGCATAGGTGATCCTTGAGGAATTTGACATTCTCGACCAATGGCATGCTTCTTCTTCGCAAGCGTGTGCAAATTCCTCATGCCTGCATGACCAAGTCGTCGATGCCAGAGCCAGCCTTCTGAAGCTTTTGCAAGTAAGCACATGGCTGGTTGTGGTCCTGTAGAGAAATCAACAACATACAGGTCTCCTCTCCTAAAGCCTTCGAAGTCTTTGGAATTGTCAGCTTCCATAACCACAACACAACGGTACTTGCCAAAGACAAGAACCATATCAAGATCACAAAGCATTGAGACAGACATAAGGTTCTATCCTAAGGACTCAACAAGCATGACTTTGTCCATGTGTTGATCCTTTGTGATCGCAACCTTACCTAGACCCAATACCTGACTTTTGCCTTTGTCAGCAAAGATGATATGCTTCAGATGCGACGGAGATAATGGAGCATCCATCAATAGATTCTTGTCACCAGTCATGTGGTTTGTACATCCACTATCGAGGACCCACTCAGTGGCTTTGGGTTGATCATCCTGCAGATGAATTAGTGCAGCTTACAAACTCATATACTTCATCAGTGAAGAATATGACATCAATTCATCAGATCAATTTCATCAAGTAAAAGAACTGATAAAGCAATATGAGGACGTGAGAAATAAAAGTTCATTTCTTCATGATTAGCCTGCGTCCTATCAGGCATACTCAGGTCTCCAGCAAATTCTTCAGACGATTATGTACGTCTAGATACCTGACCCTGCAGAAGAGATTAGTTATTTTTCTTCACCACCCACATCTAAAGGGGTGGCAAAGAGTTCATCATTCTGCGAGCTCGATACGAGAAGGATGGCATAGAAACCAGTCCATTTCGTTTCACATAAGAGGGGTTAGAGTAAGCATAAGAGTATGCAGAGAAATTCTTCGAGGACTTATGGAAATAATGATTTGAAGAATAATGCACATATCCATAATCCTTAGATCTTCCCTGCGAAACAGACGGGTTAGCATGATGATGTTCATATGAGGACTTTGATCCATATGAGGAATATGATCCATGTGAGGAGTTTGGTTCGTATGAGGACTTGAATCGATATGAAGAATTTGGTCCATATGAAGAATTTGATCTGGGGTTCCTATTCTTCACAGGTGGCGTCATGATGACATTCACTTGAAGATTTTCAAGGCATCTTTTGGGAACCCAGATTTTCTTCATAGGGGAGCCGTTCCTGCAGTTAGTGCCAACATATCTAGCAAATACTTCACCATTCTGATTTTTGAACAGTTTATAGTTGGAGTCAATTGACTCATCATCAGAATGAGGAGATTCACATGCAAATCCAGATAAGTTGATTGGATCAACTGGAGGTCCCTTTGCTGCAACCCATGTAGTTTTGGGGTACTGCTCAGGCTTCCAATATGTACCATCAGCATTGAGTTTCCTCTCAAAGGCAATACCCTCTTTCCTAGGGTTCCTGTTGAGGATCTGCTTTTTAAGCACATCACAAAGAGCCTGATTCCCTTTGAGGCTTTTGTACAAGCCTGTCATGTACAATTCCTTCAACCCTGCATCATCAGTGATACTAGTCCTCAGATGAGGAATTAGTGATAGCACAGGTATGTGAAGAATTTGAAATATTAGCAGCATTTGAACATTCAGGTGAAGAATTAGCAGATTCACATTCAATGCACTTCAAGCATGGAGGAACAAATTCTTCCTGAGAAGCGCTGATTTGTTGAGAAAGTAATGAATCGCGCTCCTTCGGAAGATCTTCATAACTCACTCTTAGCTTCTCAAGGTCTTGCTTTCTTTGAAGAAATTCATAAGAAAGCTTCTCATGATCAGATAAAAGAGTGTTATGTTGATCTTGAAGGGTGTCATACTTAGTGTGAAGTCTCTGAAGACTTTCAGCCAAAGCTTTTGACTGATCCATTTCTTCACCCAACATATCATCGCTCTTATTTAGCATGTAATAAACTTTTTCCAAAGCTCTTTGTTGTTTAGTGGCAAGGGAAGCAAGTTTGACATAGCTGGGTCCAAATTCACCACCAGATTCATCATCACTAGACTTGGATAGGTAGCATTCAGTTACCTCAGCATCTTTTGCCATAAGGCATGATGCAGAAGATGATGATTCTGGTTCAAATGTCATCGCTTTGAGAGATTCCTTGAAGTCCTCAAACCAAGGATCATGACAGGTTTGATGACCTTCATAGACCTTAGAGAGACGGTCCCAGACGAGCTTTGCATGATCAAGATGCATGATATTCCTGAACTGATTTTGTGACAGACTGGAGCAGATGACATCCTTCGCCGTGAGGTTGAGAAGAGTGTACTTGCAAATGTCATCAGCTTCCGCCATCTTGCACAGATCGGTCAGACCAATCTCAGTGATGGTCCACAGCTCACTGTTCATCGCCATGAGGCGTTTCTTCATCATGGCCTTCCACTTGGGATACTCGTGACCGTCAAAGATGGGGCATGTCACTTTCGTCATACCTGCGGTAGACACAACTAAAACTCCAGGTGGTTAAACCAAAATCACACAGAACAAGGGAGTACCTCGCTCTGATACCAATTGAAAGTGCGTTATATCGACTAGAGGGGGGGTGAATAGGCGATTTTTATGAAATTCTTCACTAAGGAATTTGTTGGTGAGGAAATTCCTTAGCGAAGAACTACCAGCAGCGGAATGAGTACTCAAAAGTAAACATAACAGAATACAAGCATAGTCATCATGATGAAATGAAGACATGCACAGAGTACAGAAGCGTAAACACAGGATAACATATGATGAAGACAAACAGACTGAAGAAATTGAACTGAGGAAATTGAGAAAATCTTCAGTGAAAGTCTTCAAACACAGATATGAACAAGCACACAACATAGTTATGAGGAAATGAAAGAGTTGAGGAAACAGAACCAATGAGCTTGGTGAAGACAATGATTTGGTAGACCAGTTCCAACTGCTGTCTCAGTTGTACGTCTGGTTGGAGCGGCTGAGTATTTAAACTCGAGGACACACAGTCCCGGACACCTAGTCCTGAACACGCAGCTCAGGACACCCAGTCCTCACTGTATTCTCCTTGAACTAAGGTCACACAGACCTCGTCCAATCACTCGTGGTAAGTCTTCAGGCGACTTCCAAACCTTCACAAACTCGGTCACTCGGCGATCCACAATTCCTCTTGGATGCTCTAGACCATGATGCCTAACCGTCTGGAAGAAGCACAGTCTTCAAAGGTAACAAGCTTCGGATCCACGCAGGATTAATCTCTTCAGTGATGCTCAATCACTTGGGGTTTGTAGGTGTTTGGGTTTTGGGTTTTTTGGGTTTTTCCTCACTTGATGATTTTCGCTCAAAGTCCTCAGAGGATGGGTTGCTCTCAAATGACAAGTGTCAGTTTCTCTCGGAGCAGCCAGCCAACTAGTGGTTGTAGGGGGCGGCTATTTATAGCCTAGGGAGCAACCCGACATGATAAGACATAAATGCCCTTCAATGATATGACCGTTAGGTGGATAGATATTTTGGGACAGTTGGCGCATAGCACAGCAACGGTCGGAATTTTGAGTAGCAAAATCCTCAGGGCTATCACGTTCCTCACTGTGTAGGAATCCGCACTGGCAACTTCCTAACTCCTCAGTCAAAACAAATTCCTCAGAGACTAGAAGAACTTCGTCTCTGTCACTAAAGAAATTGACTGAACTGTATGAGATTTCCAATGGCTTCACTCGAAGGGATTGGTACGTGTAGGATTTTGCGTTGAGCATCACTTGGAAAATTTTCCTTAGTATTTCCTCGACCCCCTTTAACAGTACGGTGTTTCCTATGACTCAAGAAAGAGAAAATGAAACTACGAAAACAAAAGTCTTCACGCTTCATGTTCCTCGAATGAATACCAAGTCTTCACGGTCACACCATTTTCTTCACTTTCAAAGTCTTCAGAAAGTCTTCAGAGATCCAAAGTCTTCAGTCGAAGAACTTCATTTTTAGGGGTCGACTTTCTCTGTAAATATCAAACTCCTCATAGACTTATAGACCTGTGTACACTCACAAACGGATTAGTCCTTTAACCTATAAGTATTCAATACACCAAAATCACTAAGGGGCACTAGATGCACTTACAAGTGTGGTAAATGATAGTAACAATGCCCCTTCTCTCTTTGTTTCTTTGTTTGTTTGTTTTTTCTCTTTTTTCCTTTTTCCTTTTATTTTCTTTTTTTTCCTATTTTTCTCTCTCATTGTTCGGAGTCTCATCCCGACTTGTGGGGGAATCATAGTCTCCATCATCCTTTTCTCACTGGGGTAATGCTCTAAAAATGAATAATGATGATCATCACACTTCTATTTACTTATAACTCAAAAGAAATAAAAATTACAACTCGACACCTATAAGAAAATATGACTCTATATGAATGCCTTTGACAGTCTACCAGGATGTGTAATGATCTAGCATAACAACGATTTGAAAAAGACAAGCCATGGAAATATCATGCTAGCTATCTTATGATCATGCAAAGTAATATGACAATGAATGCTCATGTCATCAAAACGGAAGCAGTGGAAGTTGCATGGCAATATATCTCAGAATGGCTATGGAAAGGCCATAATAGGGTATGGTGGTTTTTTGAGGAAGATATAATAAGGCTTATGTGTGATAGAGTGTATCATATCATGGGGTTTGGATGCACCGACGAAGTTTGCACCACGTCTCGACATGAGAAAGCGCAATGCACGATACCGTAGAGGCTAGCAAATTGCGGAAAGGTAAGAGTGTGTATAATACATGGACTCACATTGGTCATAAAGAACTCATATACTTATTGCAAAAGTTTATTAGCCCTCAAAGCAATACTACTACGCATGCCCCTAGGGGGATAGATTGGTAGGAATAGACCATTGCTCGTTCGTGACCACCACTCATAAGGAAGACAATCAATAATAGATCATGCTCCAACTTTATAGCATAATGAGAGAATATACGTGCATGTTTCGGGAATCACAAGCCTTAACACCAACATTCTTACTAACCACAACCATTTACTAGTAATTCCCACATATTACATCTCTATATCTCAAAACTATTGCAAGGAATCAAACATATCATATTCAGTGATCCACAAGTTTTATGTAGGATTTTATGACTAACCATGCAATTGGCCAATTCCTGTTGACTCTCTAAATAGATACAAGTGAAGTAAGAGACTTTAATTCTTTCTACAAAGGACCATGCTCTAATAAATATACATGAAGCAAGAGAGCATTCTACAAATAACTGTTTTCTATGTGAAGAGAAGCAGACAGTCCAAACTTCAAATGATATAAGTGAAGCACATGAAGCATCATATAAAGCCATACTCAAAAGATATAAGTGAAGTACAATGAGAATTCTATAAATCAACCATGGAAAATCTCATACCAAAATGGTGCATAAAATAAAAATGAAAACTAAACACAAAAGACGCTCCAAGATTTGCACATATCACGTGAATGAAACAAAGATGAAAACATACCAATACTTGTTGAAGAAAGATGGGATTCCTTATGGGGCATCCCCAAGCTTAGATGCTTAAGTCTCCTTGGATATTTACTTGGGGTGCCTTGGGCATACCCATGCTTGAGCTCTTGCCTCTCCTGCTTCTCCTCATATCGAGACCTCCTCGATCTTTGATCACTTCATCCACACAAAACTCCACAGAAACCTCGTGACGTCTGTTATTATAATAATGCATATCACTACTTTAAGTACTATTGCAAACCCATTCATATTTTGTTTGCATTGTATCAACTGTATTATAACTTCTCCATGGCTCATACCACCGATAGAATCGGTAGTTTCATCAAAACAAGCAAACTAATGCATCAAAAACAGAGTCTGTCTTAAACAGGATAGTCTGTAGCAATCTAAACATCTACCATACTTTGGTAACTCCAAAAATTCTACAAAATTAGGACAACATAAACAATTTTCATAGAAATACTTTGTAAAAATTTCAGAAACTTTTGACTCCAGTAAAAAAAGAAAATTCATGCACTACAGCCAAAGTTTCTGTTTTTACACCGCACATACGAACAAGCAATCTACTCATCCTAAAGGCAAATCTTGGCACATTATTTTTATAATACAATGGATTTGTGCAAGGGGATAATTATTTTTGTGAGAAACTTCCATGAAAAATTCTAGAATATTTCCATGAGCATGAACACAAGTGTTCAAGGTCGACCCTCACTTCTCCAATGCTTCACCTTTCAATCGGTTCTCTTTTTGAAGAACTTTTAAGGTTCCCCTATATATTTTTTGTTTTTAAACTTTATAAAAGCACTCAACAGAAATAAATTACTATCTGAAACTTTCGGGTTGTCTCCCTGGCAGCGCTCTCTTTAAAGCCATTAAGCTAGGCAAAAAAGTGCTCATGTAATGGATCCACCCGGATCCCAAGGTATATCAAAGCCAATTTTAATTATTAATGATTTATAATTTAGTAGTGAGCACAAAGCAACATATATCATGCAATGACGAAGTCAAACTCTCTTTCTATGCATCGGAATGTCATACAAGAATAATTCATGCACATCAAGTAAAGACCAATGGATAGCATAAGCAATTTCTTGCAATTCTGTTGTGTTGGAAACATAGAGAGGCGGAGATGTAGTTCCTCTCTCATAATAATTGCAAGTAGGAGAAACAAGCACATGCATATTATATTCATCAAAATTATCATGTGCAACGGTAAAAGGCAACCCATCAATGTAATCTTTAATAAGTGCAAACTTCTCCAATATAGTGTAGTTTGGAGAATTCAAAAGGATAATAGGACTATCATGTGTGGGTGCAATAGCAACAATTTCATTCTTAATATAAGGAATTATAGCAAGTTCATCTCCATAAGCATAATTCATATTGGCATCATGGCCACAAGCATAGAAAGCATCAAGTTCATCAAAAAGAGACATTTCAAAAGAATCAATAGGATCATAGCAATTATCATAGCATTCATACTTCGGTAAGCATGAAGGGGAATTAAAAGATGTATCAGCTGAAGAGTTACTCTCATTAGAAGGTGGGCACAGGTGATCAATCCGCTCTTCCTCCTTTTGTTCTTCACTTTCCTCCTCGTCTTTTTCATCCAATGAACTCATAGTTTCATCAATTCCTTCTTCCATAGTTTCCTACAAAATATCAGCCTCTTCTTGGACAATGGAGACTTTCTCAATTAACGCATCAATATCGACATTGTATTTATAATTTTCATAGCAATATTAAGGATGGCAAAATTTTCAGGTCTACAAACATCATCATCAAAAGCTTCATACTTTTAAAACAAAGATTCAATTTCATAAGAACCCTTAAAAGCAACAAATTCTTCTATTCGTTCCACATCATAGTGATCATATCTACCATTAGCGTAAGAGGCTAAGGTTTCATAATCATTAAATTTGCATGAAAAGGGAAGGTGTGGAGCGTTCATCCTATAACAACAAGTATAATAATATCTCTGGCATAAGTTCCAAGCATACCAATGCAACATATCAATTTGATCCCATAATAGTTTCCCTTTTGTGTCAAGCTATAATACCTAAAGTATTCATGTTGATCCAATGTGTCTCCCATTATCATGTTGAATGGGGTTTTCTCAGGATTATCAAAGTAGTGTTTAATATTTTTCACATAACGAGCATGGAGGATTTTCGAAGGTTCCGCATCTCCATGAGTAGCAAGTACAGGTAATTTTTTTGGTATTTCGTATTCCATATCCATAACTAAATATAGAAAACAACTTAGAACAGAAAATAAAAACTACTTAGTGATAAAGCAAACAAGCACACACGAGAATATTCAACCCACGCTATTGCTCCCTAGCAACGGCGCCAAAAAAAGTTCTTGATAACCCACAAGTGTAGGGGATCGTTTGTAGCCTTCTTCAATAAATAAGTGTCGAACCCAACGAGGACCTAAAGGTAGAACAAATATTCCCTCAAGTTCTATTGACCACTGATAGAACTCTACGCACACTTTATGTTTGCTTTACCTAGAACACGTATAAAACTATTTGGTAAAAATAAAACTCTGAGTGCTTTGCGAGAATAAAACTATGAATAAATTGCAAGGTAATAAAAGTGGATAGCTTTTGTCAAAAAGAAAGTCATTAGTCCCTAGGTGATCGACAACTAAGCCAGTGATCATTGGATCTGTCTCTCTGTTCTCTTCTGTTTCGCGTTCCTGCTTTCTGGCTGAAAACCGATTCTTATATTCCCGGAGATCCGTAACTCCGATTGCATTGAAATTTTAACACGATATTATTTCTGGATATAAGCCTCCTTGCGCCCGAAGTACATATCCAACCGATGTACGAGGTGAGCACAACCCACTTGGGCGCACCTGGCCCCTGGGGTGCGCCCTGGTGTCTTGTGGGGGTTGTTGGTCCCCGTTTGCATTGATTCCAAATCCCAAAAATCACATATAATCCAAAATAATGCTCCATAAATTTTTATTGCATTTGGACTTCGTTTGATATGGATATTCCGCGAAACAAAAAACATGCAAAAAACAGGAACTGGCACTGGGCACTGGATCAATAGGTTAGTCCAATAAATCGTATAAAATGTTGCCAAAAATATGTGGAAGTTGTATAATATTGGCATGAAACAATAAAAAATTATAGATACGACGGAGACGTATCATCCATCATGAAGTATCCCTTTTTCTCTTTGGAAAATGTTTGATCCCAGGGCTTTTTCACCTACACATAGATCAAATGGAGGTTGTTGAGTCTCGGAAAAGGGAGAAAAATATCTTCACACTACACTTCTTTAGTATTTTAGCCTAGATTCAGAGGCTTGTCATCACAAGTTTTCTTTTCAGCCGCTGCTACTTCTTTTATTCCATCTTTTTCATTTTTCTTTGGATTCCCTTGATTGGATCAGTGGCTCGGAAGAGTTCGCATCATCTATGAAAGATCCTAATACCACCCAATGATGATGTGGGCCCATAAGACACGTCCATGTTAGTAAAATAGTTTTCAAAGACTAGACTCAACTTCGGCCAAGGAGTTGAAACTGGGGGTTCCTACAGGCAGTCGACTCTGATACCAACTTGTGACGCCCCTGATTCAATCGTACACTAATGATACACGCAAATGTGTACGATCAAGATTAGGGACTCACAGAAAGATATCACTGTTGGGGAACGTAGTAATTTCAAAAATTTTCCTACGTGCACACAGGATCATGTGATGCATAGCAACGAGGGGAGAGTGTTGTCTACGTACCCAACGCAGACCGACTGCGGAAGCGATGACACGACGTAGAGGAAGTAGTCGTACGTCTTCACGATCCAACCGATCAAGCACCGAAACTACGGCACCTCCGAGTTCGAGCACACGTTCAGCCCGATGACGATCCCCGGACTCCGATCCAGCAAAGTGTCGGGGAAGAGTTTCGTCAGCACAACGGCGTGGTGACGATCTTGATGTACTACAGTAGCAGGGCTTCGCCTAAACTCCGCTACAGTATTATCGAGGTATATGGTGGCAGGGGGCACCGCACACAGCTAAGGAATAGATCACGTGGATCAACTTGTGTCAACTTGTGTGTTTAGAGGTGCCCCTGCCTCCGTATATAAAGGAGGAGAGGAGAGGAGGCTGGCCGGCCAAGGGGGGGGAGGCGCAGGAGAGTCCTACTCCCTCTGGGAGTAGGATTCCCCCTCCAATCCTAGTCCAACTAGGATTCCTCGGAGGGGAAAAGAGGAGGAGGGGGCCGGCCACCTCTCCTAGTCCTAATAGGACTAGGGGAAGGGGGTGGTGCGCAGCCCATCTAGGGCAGCCCCTTCTCTTTTCCACTAAGGCCCACTATGGCCCAAAAAGCTCCCGGAGGGTTCCGATAACCCTCTCGGTATTCCGGTAAAATCCCGATTTCACCCGGAACACTTCCGATATCCAAATATAGGCTTCCAATATATCAATCTTTACGTCTCGACCATTTCGAGACTCCTCGTCATGTCCGTGATCACATCCGGGACTCCGAACAACCTTCGGTACATCAAAATGCATAAACTCATAATATAACTGTCATCGTAACCTTAAGCGTGCGGACCCTAGGGGTTCGAGAACAATGTAGACATGACCGAGACACGTCTCCGGTCAATAACCAATAGCGGGACCTGGATGCCCATATTGGCTCCTACATATTCTACGAAGATCTTTATCGGTCAGACCGCATAACAACATACGTTGTTCCCTTTGTCATCGGTATGTTACTTGCCCGAGATTCGATCGTCGGTATCCAATACCTAGTTCAATCTCGTTACCGGCAAGTCTCTTTACTCGTTCCGTAATACATCATCTCACAACTAACATATTAGTTGCAGTGCTTGCAAGGCTTATGTGATGTGCATTACCGAGAGGGCCCAGAGATACCTCTCCGACAATCGGAGTGACAAATCCTAATCTCGAAATACGCCAACCCAACATCTACCTTTGGAGACACCTGTAATGCTCCTTTATAATCACCCAGTTACGTTGTGACGTTTGGTAGCACCCAAAGTGTTCCTCCGGCAAACGGGAGTCGCATAATCTCATAGTCATAGGAACATGTATAAGTCATGAAGAAAGCAATAGCAACATACTAAACGATCGGGTGCTAAGCTAATGGAATGGGTCATGTCAATCAGATCATTCAACTAATGATGTGACCTCGTTAATCAAATAACAACTCATTGTTCATGGTCAGGAAACATAACCATCTTTGATTAACGAGCTAGTCAAGTAGAGGCATACTAGTGACACTCTGTTTGTCTATGTATTCACACATGTATTATGTTTCCGGTTAATACAATTCTAGCATGAATAATAAACATTTATCATGATATAAGGAAATAAATAATAACTTTATTATTGCCTCTAGGGCATATTTCCTTCAGTCTCCCACTTGCACTAGAGTCAATAATCTAGTTCACATCGCCATGTGATTTAACAGCAATAGTTCACATCACCATGTGACCAACACCCAAAGGGTTTACTAGATTCAGTAATCTAGTTCACATCGCTATGTGATTAACACCCAAGGAGTACTAAGGTGTGATCATGTTTTTCTTGTGAGAGAATCTTAGTCAACGGGTATGTCATATACAGATCCGTAAGTATTTTGCGAATTCTATGTCTACAATGCTCTGCACGGAGCTACTCTAGCTAATTGCTCCCACTTTCAATATGTATCTAGATCAAGACTTAGAGTCATCTAGATTAGTGTCAAACTTGCATCGGCGTAACCTTTTACGACGAACCTTTTTCCATAATCGAGAAACATATCCTTATTCCACTAAGGACAATTTTGACCGCTCTCCAGTGATCTACTCCTAGATCACTATTGTACTCCCTTGCCAAACTCAGTGGTATGGCATACAATAGATCTGGTATACAGCATGGCATACTTTATAGAACCTATGACTGAGGCATAGGCAATGACTTTCATTCTCTTTCTATTTTCTGCCGTGGTCGGGCTTTGAGTCTTACTCAACTTAACACCTTGCAACACAGGCAAGAACTCCTTCTTTGACTGTTCCATTTTGAACTATTTCAAAAATTTATCAAGGTATGTATTCATTGAAAAAATCTTATCAAGCGTCTTCATCTATCTATATAGATCTTGATGCTCAATGTGTAAGCAGCTTCACCAAGGTCTTTCTTTGAAAAACTTTTATTCAAGTATCCTTTCATGCTTTGCAGAATAATTCTACATTATTTCCGATCAACAATATGTCATTCACATATACTTATCAGAAATGTTGTAGTGCTCCCACTCACTTATCTGTAAATACAGGCTTCACTGTAAGTCTGTACAATAACTATATGCTTTGATCAACTTATCAAAGCGTATATTCCAACTCCGAGATTCTTGCACCAGTCCATAAATGGATCGCTGGAGCTTGCACACTTTGTTAGCTCCCTTTGGATCGACAAAACCTTCCGGTTGCATCATATACAACTCTTCTTCCAGAAATCCATTCAGGAATGCAGTTTTGACATCCATCTGCCAAATTTCATAATCATAAAATGCGGCAATTGCTAATATGATTCGGACAGACTTTTAAGCATCGATACGAGTAAAAAAATCTCATCGTATTCAACACCTTGAACTTTGTCAAAAACCTTTTTCGACAAGTCTAGCTTTGTAGATAGTAACACTACTATCAACGTCCGTCTTCCTCTTGAAGATCCATTTATTCTTAATGACTCACCGATCATCGAGCAAGTCAATCAAAGTCTACACTTTGTTCTCATACATGGATCATATCTCAGATTTCATGGCCTCAAGCCATTTCGTGGAATCTGGGCTCATCATTGCTTCCTCATAGTTCGTAGGTTCATCATGGTCTAGTAACATGACTTCCAGAACATGATTACCGTACCACTCTGGTGCGGATCTTACTCTGGAAGACCTACGAGGTTTGGTAGTAACTTGATCTTAAGTTTGATGATCATCATCATTAACTTCCTCACTAACTGGTGTAGGTGTCACAGAAACAGTTTTCTGTGATGTACTACTTTCCAATAAGGGAGCAGGTACAGTTACCTCGTCAAGTTCTACTTTCCTCCCACTCACTTCTTTCGAGAGAAACTCCTTCTCCAGAAAGTTTCCGAATTTAGCAACAAAAGTCTTGCCTTCGGATCTGTGATAGAAGGTGTATCCAATAGTTTCCTTTGGATATCCTATGAAGACGCACTTCTCCGATTTGAGTTTGAGCTTATCAGGATGAAACTTTTTCATATAAGCATCGCAATCCCAAATTTAAGAAACGACAGCTTAGGTTTCTTGCCAAACCATAGTTCACACGGTGTCGTCTCAACGGATTTAGATGGTGCCCTATTTAACGTGAATGCAGCTGTCTCTAATGCATAACTCCAAAAACGATAGTGGTAGATCGGTAAGAGACATCATAGATCGCGCCATATCTAATAAAGTACGGTTATGACGTTCGGACACACCATTATGCTGTGGTGTTCCATGTGGCATGAGTTTGTGAAACTATTCCACATTGTTTTAATTGAAGACCAAACTCGTAACTCAAATATTTTACCTCTGCGATCATATCGTAGAAACTTTTATTTTCTTGTCACAATGATTTTCCACTTCACTCTAAAATTCTTTGAACTGTTCAAATGTTTCAGACTTATGTTTCATCAAGTAGATATCCCCATATCTGCTCAAATCATCTGTGAAGGTCAGAAAATAGTGATATCTGCTGCAAGCCTTAATATTCACCGGACCACATACATCAGTATGTATGATCTCCAATAAATCTGTTGCTTGCTTCATTGTTCTGGAGAACGGCGTTTTAGTCATCTTGCCCAAAAGGCATGGTTCGCAAGCATCAAGTGATTCATAATCAAGTGATTCAAAAATCCCATCAGCATGGAATTTCTTCATGCGCTTTACACCAATATGACCTAAACGGCAGTGCTACAAATAAGTTGCACTATCATTATTAACTTTGCATCTTTTGGTTTCAATATTATGATTATGTGTATCACTACGATCGAGATCCAATGAACTATTTTCATTGGGTGTGTAACCATATAAGGTTTTATTCATGTAAACAGAATAACAATTTATTCTTTTACTTAAATGAATAACCGTATTACAATAAACATGATCAAATCATATTCATGCTCAACGCAAACACCAAATAACACTTATTCAGGTTCAACACTAATCCCGAAAGTTTAGGGAGTGTGCGATGATGATCATATCAATCTTGGAACCACTTCCAACACACATCGTCACTTCACCCTTAACTAGTCTCTGTTTATTCTGCAACTCCCGTTTCGAGTTACTAATCTTAGCAACTGAACTAGTATCAAATACTGAGGGGTTGCTATAAACACTAGTAAAGTACACATCAATAACATGTATATCAAATATACTTATGTTCACTTTGCCATCCTTATTATCTGCCAATCACTTGGTGTAGTTCCGCTTCCAGTGACCAGTCCCTTTGCAGTACAAACACTTAGTCTCAGGCTTAGGACCAGACTTGGGCTTCTTAATTTGAGCAGCAACTTGCTTGCTGTTCTTCTTGAAGTTCCCCTTCTTCCCTCTGCCCTTTTCTTGAAACTAGTGGTCTTGTCTACCATCAACACTTGATGTTTTTCTCGATTTCTACCTTCGTCAATTTCCGCATTACGAAGAGCTTGGGAATCGTTTTCGTTATCCCTTGCATATCATAGTTCATCATGAAGTTCTACTAACTTGGTGATGGTGACTAGAGAATTCTGTCAATCACTATCTTATCTGGAAGATTAACTCCCACTTGATTCAAGCGATTGTAGTACTCAGACAATCTGGGCACATGCTCACTAGTTGAGCGATTCTCCTCCATCTTTTAGCTATAGAACTTGTTGGAGACTTCATATCTCTCAACTCGGGTATTTGCTTGAAATATTAACTTCAACTCCTGGAACATCTCATATGCTCCATGACGTTCAAAACGTCTTTTGAAGTCCCGATTCTAAGCCGTTAAGCATGGTGCACTTAAACTATCAAGTAGTCATCATATTGAGCTAGCCAAACGTTCATAACGTCTGCATCTGCTCCTGCAATAGGTCCGTCACCTAGTGGTGCATCAAGGACATAATTCTTCTGTGCAGCAATGAGGATAAACCTCAGATCACGGATCCAATCCGCATCTTTGCTACTAACATCTTTCAACACAATTTTCTCCAGGAACATATCAGAATAAACATATGAAAGCAACAACGCGAGCTATTGATCTACAACATAGATATGCTAATACTACCAGGACTAAGTTCATGATAAATTAAAGTTCAATTAATCATATTACTTAAGAACTCCCACTTAGATAGACATCCCTCTAATCCTCTAAGTGATCACGTGATCCAAATCAACTAAACCATGTCCGATCATCACGTGAGATGGAGCAGTTTCATTGGTGAACATCACTATGTTGATCATATCTACTATATGATTCACGCTCGACCTTTCGGTCTCCGTGTTCCGAGGCCATATCTGTATATGCTTGGCTCGTCAAGTATAACCTGAGTATTCCGCGTGCGCAACTGTTTTGCACCCGTTGTATTTGAACGTAGAGCCTATCACACCCGATCATCACGTGGTGTCTCAGCACGAAGAACTTTCGCAACGGTGCATACTCAGGGAGAACACTTCTTGATAATTTAGTGAGAGATCATCTTATAATGCTACCGTCGATCAAAGCAAGATAAGATGCATAAAAAGATAAACATCACATGCAATCAATATAAGTGATATGATATGGCCATCATCATCTTGTGCTTGTGATCTCCATCTCCGAAGCACCGTCATGATCACCATCGTCACCGGCGCGACACCTTGATCTCCATCGTAGCATCGTTGTCGTCTCGCCAATCTTATGCTTCCACGAATATCACTACCGTTTAGTAATAAAGTAAAGCATTACATCGCGATTGCATTGCATACAATAAAGCGACAACCATATGGCTCCTGCCAGTTGCCGATAACTCGGTTACAAAACATGATCATCTCATACAATAAAATTCAGCATCATGCCTTGACCATATCACATCACAACATGCCCTGCAAAAACAAGTTAGACGTCCTCTACTTTGTTGTTGCATGTTTTACGTGGCTGCTACGGGCTTAAGTAAGAACCAATCTCACCTACGCATCAAAACCACAACGATAGTTTGTCAAATAGACTCCGTTTTAACCTTCGCAAGGACCGGGCGTAGCCATACTTGGTTCAACTAAAGTTGGAGAGACAGTCGCCCGCAAGCCATCTCTGTGCAAAGCACGTCGAGGGAACCGGTCTCGCGTAAGCGTACGTGTAAGGTTGGTCTGGGTCGTCTCGTCCAACAATACCGCCGAACCAAGGTATGACATGCTGGTAGGTAGTATGACTTGTATCGTCCACAACTCACTTGTGTTCTACTCGTGCATATAACATCAACATAAATAACCTAGGCTCGGATGCCACTGTTGGGGAACGTAGTAATTTCAAAAATTTTCCTACGTGCACACAGGATCATGTGATGCATAGCAACGAGGGGAGAGTGTTGTCTACGTACCCAACGCAGACCGACTGCGGAAGCGATGACACGACGTAGAGGAAGTAGTCGTACGTCTTCACGATCCAACCGATCAAGCACCGAAACTACGACACCTCCGAGTTCGAGCACACGTTCAGCCCGATGACGATCCCCGGACTCCGATCCAGCAAAGTGTCGGGGAAGAGTTTCGTCAGCACAACGGCGTGGTGACGATCTTGATGTACTACAGTAGCAGGGCTTCGCCTAAACTCCGCTACAGTATTATCGAGGTATATGGTGGCAGGGGGCACCGCACACGGCTAAGGAATAGATCACGTGGATCAACTTGTGTCAACTTGTGTGTTTAGAGGTGCCCCTGCCTCCGTATATAAAGGAGGAGAGGAGAGGAGGCTGGCCGGCCAAGGGGGGGAGGCGCAGGAGAGTCCTACTCCCTCTGGGAGTAGGATTCCCCCTCCAATCCTAGTCCAACTAGGATTCCTCGGAGGGGAAAAGAGGAGGAGGGGGCCGGCCACCTCTCCTAGTCCTAATAGGACTAGGGGAAGGGGGTGGCGCGCAGCCCATCTAGGGCAGCCCCTTCTCTTTTCCACTAAGGCCCACTATGGCCCAAAAAGCTCCCGGAGGGTTCCGATAACCCTCTCGGTATTCCGGTAAAATCCCGATTTCACCCGGAACACTTCCGATATCCAAATATAGGCTTCCAATATATCAATATTTACGTCTCGACCATTTCGAGACTCCTCGTCATGTCCGTGATCACATCCGGGACTCCGAACAACCTCCGGTACATCAAAATGCATAAACTCATAATATAACTGTCATCGTAACCTTAAGCGTGCGGACCCTAGGGGTTCGAGAACAATGTAGACATGACCGAGACACGTCTCCGGTCAATAACCAATAGCGGGACCTGGATGCCCATATTGGCTCCTACATATTCTACGAAGATCTTTATCGGTCAGACCGCATAGCAACATACGTTGTTCCCTTTGTCATCGGTATGTTACTTGCCCGAGATTCGATCGTCGGTATCCAATACCTAGTTCAATCTCGTTACCGGCAAGTCTCTTTACTCGTTCCGTAATACATCATCTCACAACTAACATATTAGTTGCAGTGCTTGCAAGGCTTATGTGATGTGCATTACCGAGAGGGCCCAGAGATACCTCTCCGACAATCGGAGTGACAAATCCTAATCTCGAAATACGCCAACCCAACATCTACCTTTGGAGACACCTGTAATGCTCCTTTATAATCACCCAGTTACGTTGTGACGTTTGGTAGCACCCAAAGTGTTCCTCCGGCAAACGGGAGTCGCATAATCTCATAGTCATAGGAACATGTATAAGTCATGAAGAAAGCAATAGCAACATACTAAACGATCGGGTGCTAAGATAATGGAATGGGTCATGTCAATCAGATCATTCAACTAATGATGTGACCTCGTTAATCAAATAACAACTCATTGTTCATGGTCAGGAAACATAACCATCTTTGATTAACGAGCTAGTCAAGTAGAGGCATACTAGTGACACTCTGTTTGTCTATGTATTCACACATGTATTATGTTTCCGGTTAATACAATTCTAGCATGAATAATAAACATTTATCATGATATAAGGAAATAAATAATAACTTTATTATTGCCTTTAGGGCATATTTCCTTCAATCACAACACAACTCTAGACACAAATTAAAATAATACAAGCTTCATATTACAAGACATGGGCCTCGAGGGCGCAAATACAGAAGCTCGAAACACAAGAGTCAGCAGAACCAACAATATCTGAGTATAAACATAAGTTAAACAAGACTGGCTTAAGAAGGCTAGCACAAAAGCAACAACGATCGAAGAGGCAAGGCCTCCTGCCTAGGACCTCCTAACTACTCCTGGATGTCAGTGGTCTCCATGTAGTAGTAGTAGTCCACGGGGTGGTATCTAGCTCCTGGGATCGACCATCTGATCGCAACAATCGGGTATACGGGAAAAAGAGGTAGCAAAGCAACCATGAGTACTCATCCAAAGTACTCGGAAGACTTACATCAGAACTAAGCTAAGTATGCAGCAGTATCAAAGGAATGAGCTGTTTCTGTGGACTGAACTACGGAATGCCACAGGAGAAGGGAAAACCTAGCCTATCGAAGACTAGCATCTTCAAGCATCTTGCAACATTCAGAAGAGTACAAAATAGCATTTTATAATTAATAAGCATGTTGTAGAATTAACGCCCAGAGATCCTTCCTCGACTCCCTGCAAGAAAGCAATCCCGGAGCCAACATATCGATCACATGTCTCAAGTATCCATTTCTAGTTGTAATAGATCAGGATACAACTCCGAGCGTCCATTACTATGGACACGGATATTCGAATAGATAACTTCCCTACAGGGGTGAAGCACATTACCCAACACGCTTGGTTACTCTGGCCGGACACACTTTCCTGGGTCATGCCCGGCCTCAAAAGATCAACCCATCATAGTCCTACCTAGGCTTCGTAGAGAGGTCCCCGCCGGTCTACATCCTAAGCACTCTGGGGTCTTTGGCCTATCGCACTTTGCACTCTAGGTCATTGCACGCAGGGCGGGTCCAGGCGCCACCTCTGCCTGGATGGCGTCGGCCCAGCTGTGCCGCAATGCTAAAATGGACGTCTGACAGAGCTTTCGGAAGAAACGTATGACGCGAGTGCCCATAATTGTTCCCGCGTGGTGGTTAGTGCGTATAGGCCAATGGCCAACTCAGATCAAATACCCAAACCCTTAGTGTATTTGTAGCTCGCGGAGACGAGCAGAGACTCACGATCATGTGATCCCGTCGCCTTGTCTCGAGGAAATATGGCCAGGGCTAGCTCAGCCCACTCGGGGGCGGCCTGCCTGCCCGGCCGTGCCTCGTAATTATCTCGCGGGTGCTCGCTCGGCCCGCCTGACTTTCCCATCAACTCGCGGGTACCCCTTAGGGCTGACCCGACTTCAACAATGGTCTCAAGTAAAGTCCAGGTAACCGTGTGTCCATAATAGCGAGGGGGGATCTGAGGAATCACCCTCGATGGAATCCACTTGATGTAATCGTCAAGGTGAACATACGAGGAATCACCCTCTAGGTTCACACTTGAGGTGTTGCACGACAGAGTTGTATTGTGAGTGGTGAAGGAGGAATCACCCGCGATGACCATGACCGAATAGCTACGCTAGAGAGTTATCATCAAGACTGCGTTATGAGGTATCACCCTCATCACTCGATAGTAGCTCTATAGAGCCGAGCAACTAAGGGGGTGATTTGCTGTGCTGGGCCCTGGACGTCGATCACGTTGATCGAGTCATTGGTCATCAAGCCGAGGCAACTGGGACAAGGTGAGGGGTCACTGATGGATCACTAACCAACCTATACTTAGCAGTTCAAGATAAAGCAGGTAAGGTACAACAACAAGTTACAAGAGCAGCCTATGCATCAAAATAGGAGCAATCAAGTACAATAGCAAAATCTAATGCAAGCATGAGAGAGAATGAAATGGGCGATATCGGAATGAGTAAGGGGGGTTTGCTTGCTTGGAAGCTCTGCTGAAAGGGAAGAAGGGTCGTCGGCGATGTAGTCGATCACAGAGGCATCGGCAGCCTTCTCGGGGTCTACCGGAGAGAAGAGGGGGGAGAAACAATAAATACAGAGCAAACAAGTGCAATACTATGCATGTCAAGACAATAAGCAGCGCTAGGCATGACCTAACACTATACTACACGATACATGTGAAGGGGGAAAATATCCGGGAATGTTTTCCCGAAGTTTGCATTTTTGGATAGATGAAACGGAGGGGGACGGTTACATGTTCGCTATGATAGGGACGTGTGACAGACGAACGGGGGCATATCCGGATACATCTCATTTTTCTGATCAACTTTCATGTGTAGAACTTTTTCATCTCACATAGGATTTATTTTATATTATTTTTCAAAGTTTTATTCAATTTCTAGAATTATCAGATTTAATTTAATTCAAAAAAGGCTTAATGCATCAGCACGATGTGAGCGGTAAACACGGCCTTTGACTGGTCAACCTGACATGTGGGTCCCCACTGTCATTGACTTAGCTAATTAAACAGATTAAAATAAACTAATCTAGTCAATTAGGTTAACTAAACAAGGTTAATTAATTAATTAATTAATTAGTTATTTATTTTTATTGAATATTACATTTTCCTTTTTTTGTAACAAGGGCATGGGCCCCGTCTGTCATCTGCCCAGGGGACATCCGGGGCGGGCGCGGCTTAACACGCGAAAGTAGCTGGGCGTGGGCGCTCGACGCGGTCAACGGGCGCAAGCGAGCGGCGTGAGGAGGGGCGAGAGGCGGCGCTGGAGAGGAGCTGCGGCGGCCGGAGCGGGTGAAGCTGGGCGGCGGCTGCGGCAGGGGGCAGCGGGGCAGCCAGAGTGGCGGCTGAGGCACGGGACAGTGGCAGACCTGCGTGCGGGAAGCGCGGCGGCACAGGTGCTGGAGGTGTGGGCGAGGCACGGGCACGACAGGAGTCGTGGGTTGGGGCGGGCGCAGTGCCTCTGTCCTAGGCACTGGCGTGGTCGGGGGGAGGGGTCGCTGGGGACAACGCCCGTGACGAGTGGAGGACGTGCGTGCGGCAACGACATGGGGGACAACGGCAAAGCAGCGGTCAGAGGCGAGGGGCGAGCGGGCTAGGCGAGCAGGGGAGGCGCGTGCGTGCGCGCACCAGCATGGCCAGCGGTGGCGAGCGCGAGCGAGCGATAGGGAGCGGCGCGGTGAGCGCACATGATGTGCGCCGGAGCAGGGCGGACAGGGAGGCAGAGAGGTGTGGGTGTAGCTCACCCTACGTGCAGGGGAACAGGGTTCGGCGAGGCGTGAGTTCAGCCAGAGAGGGAGAGTCAGGGACGGGGCAGTCCGACAGTGATGGGCGGCGCCGA
>NC_041386.1:565445951-565464453 GCF_002162155.2 Triticum dicoccoides
GGGTCAGGACGAGGCCGACGGGGGTGATCCAGATCCGGATCATGGGGGAGAGGGGGAGTGGGGGAAGTGGGGAGGATGAGAGGATAGGGTTTCGGGGTGCAAGGGGGTTAGTAGTGGGGGGTTGGGCCGGCCTGGTTCGGGAGGCCAGTGCTCCCTCTTGAGCACTGTGTTGGTTTTCCCTGAAGAGGAAGGGATGATGCAGCAAAGTAGCGTAAGTATTTCCCTTAGTTTTTTAGAACCAAGGTATCAATCCAGTAGGAGGCTACGCGCGAGTCCCTCGTACCTGCACAAAACAAATAAATCCTCGCAACCAACATGATAAGGGGTTGTCAACCCCTACACGGCCACTTACGAGAGTGAGATCTGATAGATATGATAAGATAATATTTTTGGTATTTTTGTGATAAAGATGCAAAGTAAAATAAAATCAAAGTAAAAAGCAAAGGAAATAACTAAGTATTGGAAGATTAATATGATGAAGATAGACCCGGGGCCATAGGTTTCACTAGTGGCTTCTCTCAAGAGCATAGGTATTTTATGGTGGGTGAACGAATTACTATTGAGCAATTGACAGAATTGAGCATAATTATGAGAATATCTAGGTATGATCATGTATATAGGCATCACGTCCGAGACAAGTAGACCGACTCCTTCCTGCATCTACTACTATTACTCCACTCATTGACCGCTATCCAGCATGCATCTAGAGTATTAAGTTCATGAAAACAGAGTAACGCCTTAAGCAAGATGACATGATGTAGAGGGATAAACTCATGCAATATGATGAAAAACCCATCTTGTTATCCTTGATGGCAACAATACAATACGTGCCTCGCTGCCCCTACTGTCACTGGGAAAGGACACCGCAAGATTGAACCCAAAGCTAAGCACTTCTCCCATTGCAAGAAAGATCAATCTAGTAGGCCAAACCAAACTGATAATTCGAAGAGACTTGCAAAGATAACCAATCATACATAAAAGAATTCAGAGATGATTCAAATATTATTCATAGATAGACTTGATCATAAACCCACAATTCATCGGTCTCAACAAACACACCACAAAAAGAAGATTACATCGAATAGATCTCCACAAGAGAGGGGGAGAACATTGTATTGAGATCCACAAAGAGAGAAGAAGCCATCTAGCTAATAATATGGACCCGTAGGTCTGAGGTGAACTACTCACACTTCATCGGAGGGGCTATGGTGTTGATGTAGAAGCCCTTCCTGATGGATACCCCCTCCGGCGGAGCTCAGGAACAGGCTCCGTATCTGATCGTGGATACAGAAAGTTGCGGCGGTGGAAATAGGGTTTTGGCTCCGTATCTGATCGTTTGGGGGTACGTAGGTATATCTAGGAGGAAGGAGTACGTCGGTGGAGCAACAGGGGGCCCACGAGGGTGGAGGGCACGCCTAGGGGGGTAGGCGCGCCCCCTACCTCGTGGCCTCCTCCTTTGTTTCTTGACGTAGGGTCCAAGTCTCATGGATCATGTTCGGCGAGAAAATCACATTCCCGAAGGTTTCATTCCGTTTGGACTCCGTTTGATATTCCTTTTCTTCGAAACCCTAAAATAGGCAAAATAACAACAATTCTGGGCTGGACCTCCGGTTAATAGGTTAGTCCCAAAAATAATATAAAAGTGGATAATAAAGCCCAATAATGTCCAAAACAGTAGATAATATAGCATGGAGCAATCAAAAATTATAGATACGTTGGAGACGTATCAGCCAGTTGGGCCAAGGGGCCTTCACCCTTTTCTTTTTCTTTTCTTATTTACTTTTATGTTTTCTTTTAGTTTCATTTTATTTTTAGTTTTATAAATATAAAACTAGCTCCATAACTAGTGATGCCAATTAAACCACTGCCGCAAAAAGTTTGACACATTAATAAATAGTTTATATTTGTTAATTATTTAAAAAAGCATTTAAACAATTGTTTTAGCCTCTGTTTTATTCATTTAAGGGCTTTTAAATACTTTATAAACTATGATTTCAACATGACAAATATCCAGGGATTATTCGCCATACTTTGAACATTTTAGTTTTCATGTTCGATAAATCTGAATTTTGACTTTAAACTCTGTTTTGAATTTGAATCATGATTTGGATCAAATGAACATTAGCAACAGTAATTTGATGACACGACACCATTAATAGAGTTTACTGTAGCTTAATTATCCAGCCGTTACAACACGAATGATATTCGAGGGAATCTTACGTTATCATGTGATGTTCCCTTTGCTTCACGATACTTCACAAAACTCAGGATGCATCAGTATCCTTGTGAGTCTTTTGCTCAGTATACGAAAATCCTCGTTGCTGGTTTTTGTTTTTCTTTCTCGTTATTGTATTCCGGCATCCCCATGACGTAGTCACGTGTGTCTGGCCACACGATGATCGATGCTGTCACACCGAGAGGGCACTAAGAATATCTCTCCATCATCGGAGCAAAAAATACCACTCTTGAGCTATTCGGCTACTTGTCAAACTTCCGATAAACCTGTAAGTTGCCGTTATGATCACCGTGTTACTGGTGACGTTTCAGCAACCCCAAAGCCCATCGATGGTAAGAAGTGACCATGCTACTCTCATGGTCTAAGGACCAATATCACACGTTAACATTTTGTGTTATTACAATTGAATACGGACGATATGAACTCAATTCATAACAAACAAGATTGGGTCAGTTCAATATGATTGGTCATCCAACGTCATAATATCAATGTTGTTTTAGGATCATCGTTACACTTAACAAAATCCTAAGATCCGAAAACCGTGATCACAAACAATACTTGAGCTAATCTTAGAGGCGAGACTAGGAACCTTTGATTTTACCGTTTATCATTCCGCACGTGCATATGAGTTCTCCACTGAAATGCATACTCCAGGATCATAGCAATTGTAGCATTGAATATAAACTCTTTAATTATGAATATAGAAATATAATAATACAAATATTATTGCCTCTCTTGCATATTTCTAACAGTCTCTCACTTGCACTAGAGACAATAATCTAGTCGCATGCTTTTCTTAACCCATATAGCTATCTGATGTTGCTCATGCTTTGCTAGTGGTAGAACCTTGTCACTTGATCTGACACTCTTGAAATCTCAATCTTATTTGTGTTCGTAACATCTGGTTTTATTGTGTAATTCATTTGTTACATTAACGGTGACACTATATCTCCATATAGTCCATTCTATAGTAACACTATATCTCCATATAGTCTCATTGATATATCTCCATATAGTCAATATCTATTTGGAACTACATCATAATTTATCGATAAAGTTTTGTTGATCCAGATTATATTCTATTGAAAAACTTCTCAAGTCTCAAGCTATATCATTTATAGATCCACAATTTATGTTCATTTCTGAAAAAGTACTTCACAATTTATAGCCCGATAGTTTATGAGTCATGAAGTTGTCTTGTGTAACCTTTTACAACAAGTTTTTTGTGTAACTTTTACAATAACCTCTTCATCTCCTCTAAAGACCAGAAGCAAAGCATTCATCAAACTGGGGTACCTAAAACTTTTAATCAATTACCCTAGTGAATCTATCAGATATCACTATGGTACTTACTACTAGCAATTAGTTTATGCAAAACATATGGCTTTGTTCATTTGATAACACACATGATGAATCTTATTCATTCATGCATGTTCATCAACTATTGATTTCTACACAATGTTATGCTATGTGACATTTTGAGAAAACATTTTCTCCTCTTAAACTTCTTTAAAACTTGTGTCACCATACAAGTCTTAGTATAGTCAGATGTTTCAATCTATCTATATAGATTTTCATCCAATAATTCTATGTGTTTAGAAACATGTTCTTTGTGCTAACATACTTTATATTATCTTGATCAAGTATTATGTCATACATATGTAAGATCATAAACCATAGAGCTCCCACTAAATTTCTTGTATCCACGAGTCATTTGATAAATTTCAAATTTTCCAATTACTTTATTAAATTTCCAGCTACTTGTACTTTCAAATCATACACATGGCTTAAAATATTTATATCATTTCGGTATTCCCAACAAAATCTTTTGGTTGTGGCTTATATACATCCTATTTGAAATCTCTTTAAAAATTAGTATTGTTGCTCATATGTTATATATCAATATACAACATTCACCATTGTAATCCATTTATACCTTTTAGTATTGCTACTAACAAGAAGATTTGACAAGATCAATTCTTCCTATCCGATAAAACTCTTTTGTAAAACTTTATTTTCAGGATCATTATCCATGAATAACCGAATATCCATTTATAAATTTTCTGAAGGTTTCTCCAAGTTCAAAACTTGTTCCTTGCATATGAACTTCACTTTGGATTTTAAATGGTTTGAGTAACACATATCTCAGCTGGGCACTGCTACTTGTGAGTTGCATTGGGATTTTCCTCGAAGAGGAGGTGAGATGCAGTATAGTAGAGATAAGTATTTCCCTCGGTGAGAACCAAGGTTTATCAAACAATAGGAGAATCACGCAAAACCTCGTGCACAACACATGCACACACAAAAGCAAATACTTGCACCCAACACGGGCAAGAGGGTTGTCAATGCCCTTGAACTCGTTAATTGCAAGGATCAAGTCTCGTAGTGGTAGATAGATAAATTGCCAAAAAAATGCAGCAAGGTATTTTTGGATGTTATAATATGATAAAGGTAGACCATGGGGCCATAGTTTTCACTAGAGGCTTCTCTCTCGAACACATAGCATACGCACACATTACTAACGGGCAATTGATAGAAAAGCGCGTAATTATGACAATATTCACGGTTGATCATGTATATAGGCATCATGCACGAGACAAGTAGACCGACTCCTACCTGCATCTACTACTATTACTCCACCAATCGACCGCTATCCAGCATGCATCTATGGTATTAAGTATGGAAACAGAGTAGCACCTTAAGCAAGATGACAAGATGTACAAAAAGTAAACTTAATTAATATGAATAAACCCCATTGTTTTTCCCTTAATGGCAACAATACGTGTATTGTCCATAACTTTCACTGGGATAAAGAGTACCACAAGATCGATTCCATCACAAAGCACCTCTCTCTCTTTGAAGATAAATCAATCCAATTGGCCAAACCAAAATGATAGATCGGAGAGAAATACAAAGCTATGACAATCATGCATAATAAATTTAGAAAAGACCGAGTTACTTCTCATGAATATTCAGATCATAAACCCACAATTCATCGGATCCCAACAAACACACCGCAAAAGAAGATTATATCAGATAGAACTTCAAGAACACCGAGGTGAACAGGACGGCTTCGGCCTCTTCTGCTTTTGTCTTCCGCTTCCTGTGGTGTTCCTTCCCCTCCCTTGTAATGGCTAGTGCTTGATGAATCCATGGCTTGTAATCTGAATTGATGTGGAATAGATCCCTGTGAGAAGAGTGCTGCTAACAATTGGTATTCACAGCCATTCCCATGACCCTTCTCCTTCAATTCCACCACTCATCATTAGTTCCATGGAATGGAAAGCACGGCTACTTAGCTCCATCAAGGCGGCCGGAGACGCGTGCCTACACTGATGGCTCGAAGAACCACATCCGCCAGGAGATCGAGGAGATACATCATGCTCGAGCGATAGGCTTCCACAACATCGGCAACACTAATTCTCTCATGCCTGTTGTGACCACCACCAATACCTCCATCAACCACGGGGCCACTCTACGACTCGAAAACGACCGCCGCATTGCCGCATACCCTGGCGCTGACCTCGCTGCCATGTCACCCGCAACATGTTCGACGCAAGGCCCAAGCCGCGTCATCACCAGGTTGGTGTCAGAGCCCGCTCCCATCTCAAAATTAGCTTCGTCCAAGGTCACTGTCGGTGTCGTCCCTGAGTGCGGCTGCTTCGACCTCGGACTAGCGGCCTTAGCCTCGAGTCTGACCCCCATGCTAGACATCTCGGACGACCGCTCAACCGCGGTGAACTCCCCCATGCACGATGTTGTCTCCAACACCGGTTTGGCCATGGCCTCTGTGCATGCATCGACATCTAGACACATCCCTCTATGGTGCCTACTGACTCTACACCGGCCAATGTCCTAGCGGCGGTCTCAACACAAGAGATGTGTCTTGGCTATGTCAGACCCTCCATCTGCATGACCAAAAACCTGGGAGACGACACGGACATGGCATCGACATCATCGTCCTGAATGGTGGTGACATGCTTCATCAGCGTCGACCCCAGCATTAATAGCTACTGTCTTGGTTTCGTTCATGGGTCCAACTACGGAAGAACTAATCGAGGGCGGCGATGAAGTCACCTCGCCGTCGCCAACTTCTCTCGATGTGGTGGTCCCTGTAACTACCAACAAGGTTAAAATTGTGGCCCTTATCCTAGCTAAATCATTCACCGAGCACAAGCTAATTGGCATGGAATCACTACATACACCATGGACTCCACTTGGTGCATAAAATTCTGGAACAACAACAGGCAAGGATATGTCACAGTGGTTTCTCGTGGATGACTTGCTCTCCAGAGTACGAAGTTGATGTTCTGGGATGCGAATAATCCATGGCTACCTTCTCCCTCAAACATGAGCACAACTTCTAGAATTTTCAACATGCAAGGTCCACTATATGTTATGCAACTATCAGGAGATTTGCAAGACTTGGAAACATGGGAACCTACAGGGAGTGCGGATCTCACTGTGATTGCTTTTGTACTTGGAGTTCAAATAACACAGCTGGAGCCAATTGTATTCAAGGGGCCAGATCCTTTTTGTTTTACCACGCACTTTCTTAGTGGAAGCACTCTTGACGTATTACTGGCGAGGCGAGCTGCACATACTATGGGGAATGGGTGATGTCTAGATAATCTTCATTGTACTCTTGAAAGTAATAATTTTGCTATCACACCTAGTATGCATATTCCTCCTCGAGAGATATGGGTTCTCAAGTACTTTCATTATGCAAGGATGTATTTTTCAAGGAAAATCACAGTGCCAAAGGATTCCAACTCTGGTGTATTCCTCGCCGTCCTCAATGGGAGAGCTGAAGTGCAGTGGAATTATTCTTCCACAAGGATCCTAACTGATGTTGTTCGCAGATGTCAGATTTCATGTCAGATTCTGCGAGGTATATACTAAAAATTCAGAGATGATGCAAAGGAAGTCTTGGTTCCAGTACTGCATTGCTGGATGCGAGTCCTTATATGGTTGTCACAATTTTTAGTGGACAATTGCATGGTCTTACAGTTCTCAAATCTCTCTATCAAGTCTCCATACTCGACTACATTGTGTGACTCTATGGGTGCAGCGAAACTGTCCTGCCACATACCAAGAAAAATGGTTTAGGTTTTTGGCAGTGGGTTCACCTGGTGCTGGATCAGCCTATTTATGTAGTGGGATTGTTACCATCACATTCTGGACACACTTCAAACTGGGTATGCTTCCTTCGTTGCATTATCAGGATTTGAGCTTCTGGAGATATCTATGTGTGGACCAGATTATGCTAAAGACTGGGCATGTTTTTCAGTGTGTTCTATAGCATAACCAATGGAAGATTGCATGGTCGCTTAACTTGAAATACTTGGATGTTGTCAACTAGTCTGAGCAACAAATTCTGGCCGCAACATACCCTGAGTTGTATTTTTCATGGCACTCAGGCGATGTCCTAGTATAAAACATTCCCTTGGTCGAGTTCAGTTGCCTAAACTGCAAAAGGCTCATTCTGGAAGCTGCTACACAATATGGTTTTACATGTTTTGATTGGGAATTTGCATGGTCACTTAATTGGCATAGAGAGAAGATGCTTCACTATTCTTGGGAGTCGGACATTGACAATTCTTCCTGCACTAGAGGCGTAGCTATTTTCAGAGGAAGTGGGCATGCACAAGTGGGGATTAAGCTCTCAAAAATATCCAATGCCAATTGTTCACCAAATGATGCTGAAGAGAATGAATTTCAAGGAATCATTTTCGCCTAAAGTTGGCAAGATCATTTCAGCCATCTTCATTATCATCTGCTATTATATTGGTGGTGGTTATTCTTGCTACATGTTCAGTACAATATTCGGACATACGAGTGCAAATTTTGTTGTGCTCCAAAAGGCAGAGTGCGGAGATCCACTATTTTCTCCTGCTGATTGTGTTCCTCTTCTCGGTCCCATGGAGAAATTAGATCAGTGGTGCGTTTTCAAGTTTCAGAGCAAGCTCCAGGATGGCTCTAACTTAATGACGAAAGATTATCCTCTTCCCAATATCAACTACAAAATCTTTAAAATTCTACAACTGGAATGGAATCCGAATATTTGCTCCGTCCCAGCTTGGCGTCGAGATAATCTTTGTGGCCTGGATGATGCTAGTTGGGGGTCGAAATTGATACACCTCAATTGATATGGGATCTAGGAGGTTCGACACATTGGCAGTTTCTCTCCAGGATATATCCAAGAGCATTTTTAAGGAGGAAGGTATGTCCTAATTCTGGCCACTTCCTTCGAGCAAGCCCAGGTCGGCCACAAATACCACTTCTATTTCAAGAAAGTATGTGGCGTCACCGACATCTACCTCTACGATGCCTCCTTAAACATTGCTTCAATCATGTTCGACCATGGCTCATATAACTACAACCATCACCACGTTTCTCGATGAACTCAAGAAATCACAAGTACCATAGGATCCAGGTGGTTTAACATGCCATCGGCTTGAGGTCAAGCTGAACTTTAAGGAACGGCAAATGTTAGCGACCAACCTACTATCACCTAGGCTGGGCCATGGGCTGCTGGGTTGGGCTACAATAAGGCCTCGGGAGGGAGCTACTACAAGTACGTTGGGAAGGTCTACGAACATCTCGGCTCAGATCAGGACGGCTTCGGCCTCTTCTTCTTCTGTCTTCCTCTTCCTCTGGTGTTCCTCTCCTCCCTTGTAATGGCTAGAGCTTGATGAATCCATGGCTTGTAATCTAAATTGATGAGGAATAGATACATGTGACAAGAGTGCTGCTAACAGGAGGGACACTTCGTATAATGTGTGTTGCATTAGAAAAACCCGTAAATTCCTAGTGAATCCTCCGTGGATGTAGCAGCGCCCAGTTGATTTCATGTTTCGTCTATATGATGATGGATCACAGAACAATATACACACACAAATTTACTTCTTTATGTAGTTTGTATTGATATCTCTAAAAACCCTTATATTTATAAGGTAAACGTTTCCAATCGGCACGCGGGCCGAACGTTCGGCCGGACGCGCGCTACGCGTAGATCCTACGGAACGGGAGGGCCCATGCACCGCTTTTTTCACTTGACCTTATCCTCTCCTCTTCCACTCGTTTTCTTTCCTATCTCTTCTTCGTTCTCCTCCAGTCGGTCTTCTTTCCTCTCCCCTCGCCATGAACGCCACACCGCCATGGATTTGGCCTTCAAGCACCTCCGTCCCCTCCCGTCCCCTCTCTACCTCCCTGCCGACATGCGTCCTCACCACCACCTCCCGCAAAGCACGCGTTGAGGCGACGACGAGCTGCTCTGCGCTCCCCCACCACCCCTCCCCTGTGAGCTTGAGGCGACGGCGCTCGCACACCGGCAGCACCATTTTTTTCCCAAGACGCCGTGCGGCTATGGCTTTGTTTTTAACTTTTAGCCAGTTGCAACTTTTTGATTTATCGGTTCCAGCTTTTTCTTTCGCCGGTTGTAGCAATTTTCATCCACGAGCACCAATCTTTGTTTCGTTGGTTCCAACATTTTTTCCCGTTGGCAGTAGCTTTTCGCGTCGCTGGTTCCAACTTTTGATTTCGCCGGTCGCAACACTCCCACTTTCGACGGTAGCAACTTTTTGATTCATAGGTTTTAGCATTTTTTTCATCGGTAGTAGCTTTTTGCTGAAGGAATGGGATCAATGAAGTTTTTTTTTGCTACAACCATGTATTACAGAAGCTTCAACCATGCGTGCCAGAGCTGCAAGCCGTGGTACACCAGAGCTACAACCAGAGACGCCCATCGCCGGCAAGGCTGCAACCGGCACGAGGCAGTGCTACAACCGGTGTCTAGCGAGCTGCAAGCGACACAACGGCAAGCTTCAAACCTGGTGGGTCACCATGCTGGTGATGGCGACCATGCCTGCGAGGGGAACTGCAACCATGGTGAGTTGTTGGAACCGTCTTTTATTTTTGCTATGACTGGCCAAAAATTTTGCTACGTTCCGGCGACGAAGGTCCATGGTTTTGCTGGAACCGGCTAAAATTTTGCTTCAGCTGACTTTTTTTATTTTCTTAGTTGCGGCGAGTGGTGGCGAGCTGCGGTGACGGACGTGGGGGGCGGTGACCACGCCGGCGGTGGGCAGCACCGGCGAGGGACGGTGTTGCAGTCGACGCCCCGGAGCTACCATGGATGCAACACAGAGGCAAGAGAAAAGGCCGCTACGGTTAACGACCTTTTTGGTGAGAGCGACGACGGCGAGCATCGGCGGTGAGCGTGTGCGGCGAGGCAAATGGGCATGGTTCGGCGAGCGCGGGTCATCGGCGGCTGAGGACCATCGGGACGCTGGTCTCTTTCCCCTTTGCTTTTTTTTTTCTTCAACGTTTTCTGTAAGGCCAAATCGTACGGTTTATAAAAGCTATATCGTGTGCCCCACGCGGGACCGGCCGAAATTTTCGGCCGGCGCGCCGGCGCAGAGTTGCGCCCTATTTATAAACGGAAGGAGTACAGTTCTATCTCTTCACAATTTTACACACTGCAGTAGTATCGTTACATTGGTTATAGGTTACTATTACATCTGTTCCGAAATATAAGTCAGTTGGGGGAGTTCCACTACATGGTAGGGTGCACTACACAGCACCAGAAACAAACACAAGTACAGCACCCTCCCTTAGCCCTGCGCCCGCCCTCGTGGTTGCAGGGCCCTCCTCCTGGCCGGGATCACCACCAGCTGCCGCGACAGGTGCAGCCTGGGCGCCGGGGACGCGGCAGGATCGTCGCCCTGCGCGGTGCCAACGTCGCAGCCGTACTTACACGACATCGCTCCGGCGTACTTGGCTCCCGCCGCGGTCCAACCGCTCCAAATGCCGCACCCCTGGACAGCGGCATCGCCTCTGCCCCTGTTCTTCTTCTGCTGCCGCTTCGCCGGAGTGGCGTCGACCTTGCCACCGCCGTCGCTCTTGGTGCAGGCGACGTAGGCGGCAAGGAACGGGTCGTGGTGGTGCACCCTCCACAGGACCCAGCCGCTCCCGTGCCGGCTCGCCATGAACGTGGAACCGGCTGCCCGCCGCGAGCCCGCAGGCTGCAGGTGCGCCCTGCTAGGAGGCAGCGGCAGCGGCTTGGCGAACTCACCCGGCACGTTGTCGACCTCGTCGTGCACGAAGAAGATCGGGTTGTTGGACACGGTCGTAGAACGAGCCAGCGGCTGTTGCTGCTGCCGGTCGCCGCGCCTGGTGCGGCGGCTCATCGCTGCACGTCAGGCTCTTCGATCGATCCTCGGGACGATGGAGGCACGAGGCGGTGGTTTCATCCTGACGGCCGTCGTCGGGGCATTTTATCTAGGAGCTCGGCGCGAGCCCGTGAACAATTTCACCCTTTGCCGTGGCACGTGAACAAGGAGGCGTGGGGGCTTCGGTTGGTGTTCCTTTGGGATATCAGGCACCGTTCATGGCTTCGTAGTAATAGTGCTCCACTATTTACTGTTCGGGCCGTAGACTTGTGTGCGTGCTCGTCCAAATTAAGCCTTCCTCGCGTAGATTTGGGTCACGGATGCCAGGAACACTGATCGCACGACACGAGGCATTCTGAAATCATTGCGATTACGGAGAGGATCCACGGGAATTCTGTTCCGTTGCATGGGCACCCAAGCGATCGACTCCGTAAGTATGTGCTCACAAAGTCACAAGACATCGACCGTCCCGTCGTGTCACGGACCATTGTACACGCATCGCCATCTTAACTTGGTTGCGTCTTGGGCGATCAGTTGTCAACATTTGGCGTCAACGTTGTGCATCACGTCGCCCTCGACTGGAACAAAACGAGATGAAGCCTAGGTTTTATTCCTCACACAAAAACTTTCGTGTTATCGCAAAAAGAAGAAGAATATAACTATGTATTGTCATAAAAGGATAGCGTATGAGAACATCTTCAGCCGAACTTGTCTAATTTAAACCCCACATGTCCGTCGATGTGTCATTGGACAGAGCCGGTGAACCCTCGCCTCTAAGTTAGGCCAACCACATCCCTCATTTCCAAAATCTTATATTTCCGCAAACACATGAACGGTCGAGTCGGCCCTGAGGGGGGCGGGAGGGGCGGCCGCCCCGGTCCCGGATCCGGATGGATGACGTTTAGCCCATATAATGGGTGGATTATCCTTAAGAAATGTGTCACACGTCAGGTATGAGCACAAGGCAACTCCGAATGTTTTTTATGGCAGGTTTAGTGACGCAAGGATGGCATCTTTAGTTACCAAGCATGGCAATAAGAGGGAACCAGTAGGATGACATGAACTTTTAGTCATGTGTCGCTGAAATTTGCCATCCTGTGTGACTAGAATTGTCACTGAAAAACATCAGGGTCGGAGTGCCATGCACCTGACGTGTGGCACTTATTATTTAGAAAAAAGTATAATCCATCGATGGATTGGTTACTTCTCAGCTTGCAGCACGTTGCATGCACAATCTCTCCGGCTTCTCCCCATCTCTTTCCCGATTGTCAACAAATCAGCCAGGTCGGCGGCGTTCGCCAACTTCATCTAACTGTGTTTTTTTGTTGTCCGCGTGATTAATGGAAGAACATAATCCAGTTTTCTTGAATCCCATCTACTTCCTCTGCGATGTAAATCCCGTCCCTCCTTTTACATGTTCATTTGTTCGTGAAGGTCATCCTCATACATCAATCTATCTCACACTCTGATTGATCGTGTCGATTGGAATTAGGTAAGAGGAACTTGGATTTTGTTCATGACTTGTAATTAGTAACAAATCTTGCAATTTCTGTTTTTTCTAGCCATCCAGGTGATCACGCGCCATGTTACATGCCTTTGCTTTGCCTTTCTATCGAATCAACAGTGTTCTTAATTTCTTGTATGATGTGTTTGTGTGTTATTTCAATGACTTGTTCCGGTAATTTACTTAGCAAGATCTCATCTAGAAAGTATTCAACAAACATGCATATGACTTAATGGAGACCCAGAAATGAGCTATTGCATTTTATTAGAACAGATACAACTGCTTTGAATTCCGAGGAATCACCTTAAGTTATTCTTGAAGAACAACTTAGTGAAAAATGTAGTTTGACAATAATATGAGTGGGCGCAAAAGTGTAACAAATATAGAAAATACAAGTCTCGATGGACAAGAGTGAACAACTTTTACCATAAATGTTTATGATCTTGTATTTTGGATAGTGTAGATCACAAGGCAACACATATTATAGTGTATTGAGTTGTTTTTGAAGAAATAGTAATATGAATACTCATAAGTTTATGTGCCTTTAGGCCCCCTATGTATTGCCTAGACCTGGGCATTTTTGGGCCGGGCCGGGTTTCAAAGAGCCCGACCCCAAATCCCAAGCTTGGGCCCGGTCCGCAGCCCGACAACATGTCTACTTTTTATATTCTAAGTAATAAAATAGCTATTTGGGGGGATTAATGCTATGCCTATATTTATATAAAAACTTGGAAATCATGTTTTGTCGGGCATTTACCGGGCTAAGGGCTGGAAAGTGAGTCCCGAGCCTGGACCGGACATCGGGCTTCGGGCCGGGCCACCCATGCTCAGGTTTAGTATTACCTTACCCCGAGCCCCTGAAATCTTAGGTCAGCCCTGCATGAACGTGGATCATTGAACGATACAAATACATAGAATAATGGATATGACACAGAACAATACAACAATAAACAGTTAAAATTAGAAGAAAAAAGGCATAGTTTCTCTCTCCAGTTACCAGTAATTTCTCCGTGTCCTTGGCATATTGTTCTCTCGAGTACTCCATTCCAAGCATCTACACCATGTTATACGAAAAATTCACCATTGCCTCAACGTATGTGCTCTCTCTCTCATCTGGACAACCTCATCAATGGCATCTCCGATTGTACCATATGCTAGCATCGTGAATCCATGCATTTCTGCATAGGAGACAATGATAGTTGTCCTCAATAATCCTTCTCCTCGACATGAAGTAAGAATTATATGCCTTCACATCCTCCACTATGCACAAGAACAAATGACTACTCATCCGGAAGTGACGCCCAGATAACCCTCATGGAATATCATGTTGGGTTTGAAGTAGTCGGCATAGAGACCACGTTTTCCCAATATCCTATCCCGTTAACAACTAATCTACATGGCATCGAACCCTTCAAGTTGAGAACATGTCCCTCTTACTTTTCTCCATTCTTCAAGGATGCTCATTATCACTATCAAGTCCTCATCTTCGTCGTTATCCATGTCTGAATCAGGTGAATCGATGAACTCATCAAGCTCCGGGTAAGCACACTCATTGTCTGGCGAATCTATCCATTGCCTACAATTGTGCAAAAGAACCATAAAAAACTTCGACATTTCATCAAAAACTCAATGGCGGCCGGAGTAGGATGTATCGGGGCAGCGTTCGTGGTGCTGACCGTGTCTGAGGTTGACAGAGGATGGCGGTGGCGACACTGCGAGTTGGGCCTGGACGGGAGCGTCGACGGAGCTAGGGTGGGAGAGCAGGACGAACAAGGAGCAACGTGAGCGAGGACAAAACAGTGTGGAAAAGGGCAGGTCGAGCAAGGGTGGAGGTCGATTTTGGGGGATTTGGCATGGGTCCAACATGACGGACGCGGCCAGATGGGCCCAAATCTGTCTATCATCTAGGTTTGAGAAGTGTCGGATAACCCAGACATATGACCAGAATATGGGGATCCGATTAGGTGATTTTTTTTCCGGATATTGCCCTGGCTATCCGCCTGGACATGTGAGGATTGCCGGTGGGGTCTTTTGGTTGGGAGATGCTCTAAGAGCATCTACAATCACATATGGCAAATCTGGACCCTCAAACGCCCGCGGACGCGCCCAGGCGCGTCCACCGGCAGTGACCGAGCATGCCTCAAATTTCACTTGTTGCATCCAGACATCTCATAGTCGATTCTTGTATCCATACAAAGACATACAAAAGGAAATAGAACCTACATACTACGTCGATCCTGGCTACTCCTCGTCGGAGGTCACGACGATCTTCGTGCCTGGCTCCGGCAGCATGGACGGCGGCTGCAGCTCCGGCTCCTTCGGCTGCTTCGCTCCGGCCTCCTCCGCCTCTATCTCCGCGGCGAGCTCGGCGAAGATCGCGTTGGACTCCGCCTGCTCCCGCCGGAGGAATTCCCGGTTGGCCTACACATAGGCCTCATCCTAGATGGACTCCAGGATGGCGTGCTGCTCGGCCATCTCGTCGGACTGCGCAACGGCAAACTCCGCCTCCGCCTGCTCCATGTTGAAGGGCGACACCTGCTAGTGCGCCTCCTCCGCCTCCTCCACCTCCATCTGAGCCATCTCCTCCTCCTCCTCCTCTGGCTCCGGCGAGTCCGGAGGCAGCCCGACAGCGATGCGGGCGGCACGCACGGCTTCCCTCATCCGGGTCTGCTGATGGATCTCGTAGCGGCGCTCCGGCGTCAGCATGACATAGTACGCAATCTTGCTCCGGACCATGGCGGAGTGCCGGAGTGTGGGCAGAGCGTTGGAGCGGAAGAGAGAGGAGGTGGATGGGCTCGGACTGGCGGTGCAGAGAGGAGGGGATGGGTTAGGGTTGTGGGACACCAGCCGGCTTAAATAGTTGGAGTTCGTCTAGGGCGGCGAGCCGGAGCGGCGCCACGTGGCGTCCGTCGGACCGCTGGATTTCCGGGCGTTTCTGTGTGGGGCCACGCCGTCAGGCCGACATGGCGGGCACCCCAATATCCTCCCCATATTTAGGCTGGATATGGAAAGTGCCGGTCAGCCCGGGCATCTGAGGGCCGTTTGACAGGTTCGTCTGGGTCAAAAAAATCATGACTGAACACTGACCGGGCGGTCCGCCCGAGCGTATGAAGCGGGTTTGAGAGGTTCGGTTGTACATGCTCTAAGTATGTACTCCCTCCATCCGTGAATAAGTGTACATCTAGCTTTTGTCTGAAGTCAAAGCTTTAA
Organism: Triticum dicoccoides; assembly: GCF_002162155.2. NCBI lineage: Eukaryota > Viridiplantae > Streptophyta > Magnoliopsida > Poales > Poaceae > Triticum > Triticum dicoccoides. The sequence goes on from NC_041386.1 coordinate 565,462,075, forward strand.
AACTTTGACCAACTTTTTAAGGAAAAGTAAAAGCATTTATGACACTAAATTAGTATCACTAGATTCGTTTTAAAATATACTTTGATAATATACCAATTTGATTCATATATGTTACTATTATTTTCTATAAAATTGGTCAAAATTTTAAAATTTTGACTTAGTACAAAAGCTAGATGTACACTTATTCGCGGACGGACGGAGTATGATGTCTATCTTCTCTACTACTTAAAAAGAACATAATGTTCCCATTTCACCTTTCTTCCCACCACCCCTTCGTCCAACCTTCCACGTATATGATCAATCATCTTAATTTACTTATCTTTTGTACCAATTTTACTTAATTTACTTACCAAACTTCCAATCAAAATATAGGATAATTAACAGTCGGAATTTGATGAATATTTATTTACACAATCGCATACTATAACCAGGTAAATCAATTCTGATCAAAATATAAGGTAAATCTCTACTGCTTAAGAAGAACGTAAGGTTCCCATTTCACCTTTATTTCCACCACCCCTTCGTCCAACCTTCCATGTATATGATCAATTATCTTAATTTACTTATCTTCTGAACCAATTTAACTTAATTTACTTACCAAACTTTTAATCAAAATATAGGGTAATTAACGGTCAGAGTTTGATGAATATTTATTTACACAATCGCATACTATGGGCAGGTAAATCACTTCTGATCAAAATATAAGGGAAATCATGAAAACAAAATAAACATTCATTCACTCAATCACATATTATGGATAGGCATATCCCGTGCAACGCACGAACATTGTTCTAGTTTGAATACAAAGAAATCAATACCAAGCTTGCACACGATGCTCCAAAACTTCAGGCACTCCCCTCCGAGCAGGACCTACACGTACGAAGCGGCCCCGACATCATTGCACGCCCGGCGGGATTGCCAAGGGTGCAGGAAACCTTTATACCACGAGAGACAGTACACGGAGTGCCTGTACCTTTTCAGCACGTACAAGCATGCATACGCGTATAATTACATTACTTTACCCGCACACAACTTTCTTCACCTCCACCGTATAATACGGTGCACGTGATTGTTGCACCAGTACCTTTTCCGTGCTCCAAACAAAATCATCAGCAATTAATCATCTCAGGAAAGACAGACGGCAAAAGGCTCCTCCAAACTTGCAGCAACGACCAAACTCCTCTCCACATCATCATCAGGAGACGAAGAAAAAACACAAAGAAAAACCACGCACACGTTCAAAAGATCTCAGTTCTCAAGAGCACTGTAGCAAGCGAGCACCGGTCTCCACTCCAGCACCTGCAAACTCATCCCTGTGAGGTCTGTCTGCGTGGTGCGCGCGCTTTCGGGCGCCTACCTGTAAAGTGGCCCGGCGCAGGACGGTCGACGGCGAGCAGGCGGGCGGGCAGGCTGCGGCGCATCATATCATGCCATCGCCCTCCACTGTGTAGGATCCTGTGGAGAGCAGCGGCAGCAGCAAATGATCGAGAGGGAGAAAACACTCACACACTCACACACGCACACAGGTCATGCATGCAGATACAGATGCAGATGCAGTGCTCGTGGAGGAGTAGCAAAGGTGCACTGGTGATGGATGTTGGATGCATGCAGTGGACATCGGGTAGTTGGTCGCTCTCTTTTGCAGGCTGGCAGAAAGCTATCCTATTCCTAGGGCGGATTACTTGCTGGCTGGTCCTCCAGGCTCCAGTCCAGACTCATGTAGTCCTACCGTTTGCTTGCTGTTGTTGCCATGAACAATGCAGGGATTGTTGCTACTCCACTGTCGCCTTCCTTGGGGTAACCGAAGAGCTGGTTTGGTTCGTTCCTAGTTGCTGAAAAAGCAACCGAAGAGCAAGTTTTCAAGCATGACAAAAAATCAGGACTGTGGTATTCCCCGCCTACCAGGATTCAAGTCCTGATGCTCGCATTTATTTTTAAAATTATTTCAGGATTTCTGACGATGTGCATTCAATGGAAGGAGACGTTCCCGTAGACGACGAGGTGCCTATGGTGGCTTCGTAAATTTCAAGATGATATGTCGGCTCAGTCTTTCAGAGGTGCTGATAGGGGTAGGATATGTGTACGTTTGTTTATAGGAGTAAGTGTATGCACGTGTATATAAGCATTTTGGTCTGTACTGTGTTAAAAAAACACGAAATAAGCATAGAAGTGGAAGTAGGGACTTTTGTGGACGATGCCACGGATTTAATCCAATTTGAAACTGCTGACTATTTCGTCACAATTCTAGTTTTTTTATAAGGTTTCCGGTTTTAACTACAGGTCTACAGCATGATTACTCTCATCTTACACCAAGATAAGAAGCACAACAAACTTCGAAGCCGCTAAACCTACCGCCGCCGCCCGTTGCTTCCTCCGTTC
>NC_041386.1:565464682-565490321 GCF_002162155.2 Triticum dicoccoides
TGGAGGAAACCGTCGGGGTAAGCCCGGACGGCTGACGGCAGTGGCGGAGGAGCCTCTCCTTCTCGAGCGCGAGGGTGGCGCGGGGCACCCGGGCGAGCGGAAGTGCGCCTCCAGATCCGAGCCTCTGCGGCGATGCTCGCTCCCGGTTGCGAGCGCCGGATCTGCACCTGACCGCGGCACTGCGGTACCTTGGATCGGCAGCGGCGTAGAGGGCTTTGGTGGACAGGTCGGTTGTGAGCGTGGTTGGCCCTCAAGTTAGATCTGATCTGGCCAGAGTGGCTTGCTCGCTCTGTGGCGGCGGAGATCGGTGGTGGTCCGTGAGCCCGATGCGAGATGGAGGTTCGTCGAGCGGATCCGCGTGAAAACCTCGTTCTCGGATTTTTGCCAAGACCGACGATGGCGGCGCTCTTTTGTGTCGTTATCTTCTTGAAGGCATCGCCGTGGAAAAGCTCCAGACCTCTATCTGCTACCTCCGGGGGAAACCCTAAATCAGTAGATCGGATGACGATGGCGATCTAGTGTCGTTTTCCCCTTGAGGGCATCATTCTTGGAGGTTTACACGGGCTCGAGGGACCAATGGACGGCTTCTTTGGTGGAGCGGTGCTTCTTACTCATTGATGATAGAGGATCTCGGCGGCGAGGCGCAGTGGAGACTGATACGTCTCCATCGTATCTACTTTTCAAAACTCCTTTGCACTTGTTTTGGGCTCTAACTTGCATGATTTGAATGGAACTAACCCGGACTGACGCTGTTTTCAGCAGAATTGCCATGGTGTTATTTTTGTGTAGAAATAAACTCGGAATGACCTGAAACTTCACGGAGATCAGTTTTGAAATGAAAAATATTGGCGAAAGAATCAACCGAAGGGGACCTACATCCTGGCCACAAGGGTGGAGGGCGCGGCCACCCTCTAGGGCGCGCCCTCTCTCCTTGTGGGCCCCCTGGACCTCCACCGACCTCAACTCCAACTCCATATATTCATGTTTGGGGAGAAAAAAATCAGAGAGAAGGATTCATCACATTTTACGATACGGAGCCGCCGCCAAGCCCTGTTCTTCCTCGGGAGGGCAGATCTGGAGTCCGTTTTGGGCTCCGAAGATGGGAAATCGTTGGCATCGTCATCATCAACCATCTTCCATCACCAATTTCATGATGCTCACCGTCGTGCGTGAGTAATTCCATCGTAGGCTTGCTGGACCGTGATGGATTGGATGAGATTTACCATGTAATCGAGTTAGTTTTGTTTGGGTTTGATCCCTAGTATCCACTATATGTTCTAAGATTGATGTTGCTATGACTTTGCTATGCCTAATGCTTGTCAGTAGGGCCTGAGTGCCATGATCTTAGATCTGAACATATTATGTTTTCATGGATATATTTGTGTTCTTGATCCGATCTTGCAAGTTATAGTCACATATTACATGTTATGATCCGGCAACCCTGGAGTGACAATAGTCGGGACACTTCTCGGTGATGATCGTAGTTTGAGGAGTTCATGTATTCACTAAGTGCTAATGCTTTGGTCCTGTTCTCTATTAAAAGGAGGCCTTAATATCCCTTAGTTTCCAATAGGATCCCGCTGCCACGGAAGGGTAGACAAAAGATGTCATGCAAGTTCTTTTCCATAAGCACGTATGATTATATTCAGAATACATGCCTACATCATGTTGATGAATTGGAGCTAGTTCTGTGTCACCCTATGTTATAATTGTTGCATGATGAATGCCATCCGACATAATTATCCACCATTGATATCCATTGCCTACGAGCTCGTCTCATATTGATCTTTGCTAAGTTATTTTTCCGTTGCCACTGTTACGATTGTTACAAAACTGCTACTATTACTTTTGCTACTGTTACCGTCACTTTCATACTACTTTGCTACTAAATATTTTGCTGCAGATATTAAGTCTTCCAGGTGTGGTTAAATTGACAACTCAACTGCTAATACTTGAGAATATTCTTTGGCTCCCCTTGTGTTGAATCAATAAATTTGGGTTTAATACTCTACCCTCGAAAACTGTTGCGATCCCATATATTTGTGGGTTATCAGAGACTCGGCGTTCGATGCGCAGAGTGTTTGGAACGTAGCATGCAATTTTAAAAAAATAACCTACGCTCACGCAAGATCTATCTAGGAGATGCATAGCAACGAGAGCGGGAGAGTGTGTCCACGTACCCTCGTAGACTGAAAGCGGAAGCATTAGCTTAACGCGGTTAACGTAGTCGAACATCTTCTCGATCCAACCGATCAAGCACCGAACGTACGTCACCTCCGAGTTCTGCACATGTTTAACTCGATGACGTCCCTCAAACTCTTGATCCAGCAAAGTGTCGAGGGAGGGTTCTGTCAGCATGACGGCATGGTGACGGTGATGGTGAAGTGATCCGCGTAGGGCTTCGCCTAAGCACTACGACAATATGACTGGAGGCGTAAACTATGGAGGGGGCGCCGCACACGGCTAGGAATCAATGTTGTGTGTTCTAGCGGTGCCCCCCATCCCAGACATATATATAGGTGGGAGAGGGAGAGGGGCTGCAAGGGGCGCCCCAAGTAGGAGTAATCCTACTTGGGCGCCTCCTCCAAATCGGTCTCGCCCCTTCCATATCCATCGGAGGGGAAAGGAAAGAGTGGGGAGAGGGGAAGGAAAGGGGGAGGCCGAATCCTCCCCTTTCCTTCTCCCTTCCCTTCCTTTCCTTCTCCTCCTATTCACCCTATAGGGGGCACACCAGCCCCTTTTGGGGCTGGTCTGTCCCTCACTTGGCCCATTAGGCCCATATAGCTTGTCAGGGTTACCCGGAACCCCTTTCGATGACCCGATACGTACCCGGTACCCCCGGAACACTTCCGGTGTCCAAATACAATTGTCCTATATATGAATCTTTACCTCCCAACCATTTCGAGACTGCTCATCAGGTCTGTGATCTCATCCGAGACTCCAAACAACATTCGGTCACCAAATCACATAACTCATATAATACAAAATTGTCATCGAACGTTAAGTGTGTGGACCCTACAGGTCAATAACCAACAGCGGAACCTGGATGCTCATATTGGTTCCCACATATTCTGCAAAGATCTTTATCGATCATACCGTAATGAAAACATACATTATTCTCTTTGTCATCGGTATGTTACTTGCCCGAGATTCGATCGTCGGTATCTTCATACCTAGTTCAATCTCATTTCCGACAAGTATGTTTACTCGTTATGTAATGCATCATCCCACAACTAACTCCTTAGTCACATTGCTTGCAAGGCTTATTATGATGTGCATTACCGAGAGGGCCCAAAGATACCTCTCCGATACTCGGAGTGATATATCCTAATCTTGATCTATGCCAACCCAACAAACACATTCGGAGATACCTGTGGAGCATCTTTATAATCACCCAGTTACGTTGTGATGTTTGATAGCACACAAGGTATTCCTCCAGTATCCGGGAGTTGCATAATCTCATAGTCAAAGGAATATGGATATGACATGAAGAAAGCAATAGCAATAAAACTTAACGATCATTATGCTAAGCTAACGGATGGGTCTTGTCCATCACATCATTCGCCTAATGATGTGATCCCGTTCATCAAATGACAACACATGTCCATGGTTAGGAAACTTAACCATCTTTGATTAACGAGTTAGTTTAGTAGAGGCTTACTAGGGACATGGTGTTTTGTCTATGTATCCACACATGTATCAAGTTTCTGGTTAATACAATTCTAGCATGAATGATAAACATTTATCATGATATAAGGAAATATAAATAACAATTTTATTATTTCCTCTAGGGCATATTTCCTTCACGGAGACGGACTCGCGCAAGAGGAGGAGCTATCTCACGTCATGGTTGCGTCAATGGCAAAGAGGCCTGGCAAGGTCGGTGCGTTAGTTTCTGCTCTAAAGATGGATTGGTGGAAGACGGCAGTGACGACACACGAGAGTGCATCGAACCGGTTTGTACCCTAAACCCAGTATGTGGCTCGGTTGGGGCCTCCGGCTTTAGATGTTAGTCTTTGGTGTGATGTCTGTTTGGTATTAGGCTCGAACAATCGACACCCCTTCATCAAATGGATATGAGTAGCGACAATTGTTGCTAAGATGGTGGCTTCAGACTACCTGATGTACTACTCTGTAAGGTCTTTGTGAATAATTAATAAAATGGTGCATGCATCATTCAAATGAAGAGGCCATGGGTAATCCTCCTTTTCAAAAAAAATATCTTAATTACTCCCTATGGTGATGCCCGAATTGAAGGGAAAACTGTTTTCTGGTAGAACTGTCTATAGTGTACCATGATAATTCCTTATCATGTATGGTGGGTGTAGATTATAGCATAATTAGAAAGAGCTGTGAGAATAATAAACCCATTGATACTAATCATTGGAGTTTTGTGTTCAATGTGATTTGAACATGTTGGTTTGAGAAAAAATCTAATTAATGATAGAAATTTTAATTGGGCCAACAATATTGATGACTCAAACAATGAAAAGTTAGATAGAGTGTTTTTCATCCCTGGTTGATAGGAACACTATGCTCTCTGTCTTGCATTCTTTGGAAAGAGAAGCGTCTCATCACACCCCACTTATCCTTGATAATGTATCCCATAATAATTCACAACCTATGTGTAGGTTTGAGAACTCAAGGATGTGTAGAGATGGGTTAAATGAATTTGTTACTTCTATTTGGACAAAATCTTATTCTGGGTCAATTTAGATAGATGGCAAAAAAGATTAAGAGTCTTGAGGAAAAAAACTTAGAGGTCGGGATAAATGATGATGCCTTGTACAAGATATTACACCTAGGAATTCAAGCTAAACTATACAACATTGGTAAAAATGTTGAGATTCTCCTTGTAATAGACAAGACCAAAAGGAGGCTTAGAGCCTAGTTGGGAAGGCTCTTGAAACAGGAGGAAACGAAATGGCTATAGAGATATAAAGAGAATGAAATTAAAGAGGGGCGGGCAACATTACTAGACATTATCATGCTAAAACAATGGTAAAAGAAGACAGGAATAAATTTATTTCTATGGAAAAAGAGGAATGGGTTATTGAAGGTGAAGTGGAGTTGATGTTTTATATCACTGAATTTTATTAAAAAAAAGTTTTTTGGGCTGGCCGAGGAACCCAACATTTCTCTGAATATTTCATGGCATACCACGAGTCACTAGGGATGATGCCAAGAAGTTAGTTGTGCTCCTTTCCATGGATGAACTGAAGACGGCTGTCTTTCAAATGGAAAGAACAAAAGACCTAGGACTGATGGACTAATTCCTAATTTTTATCATATATTATGGGATGCAGTTAAATGGGATATAAAAGGCCTATTGGATTATTTTCATGCACGAACTCTTGATGTTGCTAGATTTAATTATGGCATTATTACTCTAGTTTTAAAAACCAGTGACGCTTAACAAATTCAAAAAATTAGACCTATATGTTTGCTTAATGTGAGTTTAAATATCATTACTAAAGTTCTCATGAATAGACTAACTAGGCTGGTGATTCTTGTTATTCAACACTCAAACTCGCTTTATTAAAGGCACATATATAATGAAAGGTGTTGTGCTATTGTATGAAGCCTTGAACTATATTCATCACAACAAAGAGGATGTTCTTTGTTTAAAATGGATTTTGAAAGGCTTATGACAATATTAAATGGCCTTTTATTCATCAAATGCTCAAACTAAAAGGATTTTCAGATAAATGGTTGATTGGATTATGTTCACTATGAGGGGAGGACATGTTGGGATTAATGTCAATGACAAAATTGGCCCTTATTTCAAAACTCACAAGGGTTTGAGATAGAGGATGCCATCTCACGCCTTTTATTTTACTTAGTTGTTCATGCCCTGTAAATGTCATTGTAAAAGGAGCTTTGGGAGAAATTGTGGATAATGGGGTTAATAGCCTGCAATTTGTAGAAGACAAAAATTTTATTTTACAAGGCGATGAAACTAGTGCTAGAAAAATAAATTTTATTTTAGAAGACGATGACACAAATTTTATTTTATGATATCTTTGAACAAATATTTGGTTTCACTTTAAATTTTCATAAAAGTGAATTATGCATGTGTTGTGCATGTTGAGAAAATTGGCTTATATCAGGGTTTTTTTTCTTTGTGAGCCAAGATATGTTCCTTCAAAATATTTGGGCCTACCAGTGTCTAATGTAAGAACTCGGAATAACTATTGGAAGTGGATTCAAGATAAAATTGAGGAACAATGTGAATGTTGGCAAGGGAGACTACTGAACTTAACTCGCAGAGTTACCCTAGTGCATGCTTGTTTAACTAATAATCCTCTCATCATGATATATTTATGTCTCGTACCTATTGGGGTTAGAAAAAGAGAACTTTTTCGAGAGCTATAATTGTGCGGCATGATGATGAAGATACAAACAAATATCATTTAATGAAATGGAAAACTTGTTGTAAGCCAAAATATCAAGGTGGGTTGGGTATTCTGAATTTGGAACTAACGAATGAGACACTTCTAACCAGATGGTTCTGGAAGTTATAAACCAAATCTGGCATGTGGCATGATGTGCCCTTAAATAAATATGTTAAGAAAAAATGCATCTCTGGAATTTTCTAACAAAATGCATCTCTGGAATTAAACCTGAAGTTAGAGATTTACCCTTTTTGTACTCTAAAAAATAAAGATATCTTTTATCAATATTATAAAAAAGTGATTAGAAATGAAAAAATTCTTGATTTTTGGAGGATTGTTGGGTTGGGATAATAAACCACTAAAAATCTCCTATGTTGTAGCATCTAATTGTAGTTTTGATCATGATATAACAATGTTTGAAGCTATTGAGAAAGGCAGGGATGGTTTTACCATCAAAAGAACTTTGTTTGGGAAACTATGGAGCTACGGAATAGTCAATGAAATGGAAATTCCTGCGCGGGTGGGAGTGGGGGGGGGGGGTTAAATGGATGCGTTGCTGACAGATCTTTGTACACGAAAATGATTATCTCTGGTTGTGCTTTTCCTCAGAAAATTTTGTGGAAAACTAAGATTCCTTCAAAAAAAACAGAGCTTTTCTTTTGTTGATGGTGGACACATATCCTTAGTTAGAATATTTTTTTTACAAATTATCCTCACATTTAACTAAGGATAATTTGTCAAAAAGAGGTTGGACTGGTAGTAAAATATGTGTCTTTGTGGTCATGGTGAAAATATTGAGCATTTGTTCTTTAGATCTATTCTTGCTCAATATTTTGGAGCTTAGTTAGATGTGATTTTGATTTTAGATCTATTCTTGCTCAATATTTTGGGAGTAGGATTACCCATGGTTCGTTACTCAAGAATTCAAAGAGGTGGTTCGTTAGAGCATCTCTAGCTGATCCGGTATTACCTCATCCCAGAAAATTCGATTTACAGAATACCACAAAATATTTTTCGCATTGTTACGATATGACTTTTGTTTCGCCGGAATAAATCCAATAAAAAAGGTTTATGCTCCCGGCAAAATTACATAAACACCGCTAAAACCGTAATCTAAATTACACTTGGGTCTTTCAATTTACACGCCGTGCTCGCGCTGGCTGAGCTCTTGCTGCGGCGCCCTCGCCGGAGGCTCCTCCCACCGCCAATATTGGCGCGTAGCACGTGAGACACGGCCGAGCTCCTGGTCACGCCTCGCTCGCGATAGCTAGCTAGAAAAACATGAGGCTCCTGCTCGTGTTGCTACTGTGTCGGTGGCCTGCGCCGAGCACCTACGATAGCGAGCGGCGTACAGCGGTGCCACCGTGCGGCGGCGAGATTTGGCTGGAATTGAGCTCGGGCGAACATGACGCCGACTGCGAGGAAAGCGGTTGGAGCTAAAATTTTCCTCCCATCAAGGATAGAGGATGCTGTAGAAAGAGTAGCTACTCCCGTAGAAAGAAAATGGACCATGGTTTAGAGGATTCTACAAAAATAATTTGGGACAGCCGGATTTTAGGAATCTATTTGGGCCGGGTATACGAGCTCCGTCCTACAAACTGGTGGTTATTTTACCGGATGACCCGGTTTACGGGATCTGCTAGAGATGCTCTTACTCGGGAATTTGTAGAGGTAGTTCCCGAAGATGCTTGTTTCGTGTAATCCCCGCGATTTTGATAATTGGGAGTCTGGGCTCCTATCTTGTGTTGATTTGAACTTTGTTGCATCTAGACTATCATGTCTAGATGATTATAATTAAGTTGGTTTGTTTTTTGTTGTTCTTGGGAGTTTGTAGTTTATCGGATGAACTTTTTCGTCAGTGTTACTAAATCAGCGACAATTAATATAGATCAAAGATACGGTGGCAATTTTACCCATGGGTATGGGTACCCACGGATACCTTACCTGCATGTACAGGGTATGGGCACAATTTTATACCCGTGGGTAGTATCCATACACTGCCCATTAAGTTATGGGTAGGGCACGGGTAAAGCTTCTTACCCATGAATATATTCATACCCTATAACGTTATCCGTGATTCACAAGTGTACCTATGTTAAAATTGTGTCATGAGCTTGTGAACCTATGTTAAAGTTGCCACCAATTGTCAATTTGAATTGAGATAATTGTCTTGTACTCATCTATCTGTTATTGAATTAAGATCAATGCTTTTTATTAAATCTTTTTTTGAGCAATAGAGGGGGGCTCCGATTTCATTAACGAAACCACCACGAATTCAAGTTCAAGACAGTGAAACCTAACCAGCTACCAACATCTAAAAGAAACCAGTCTAAAAGCAAAGGCAAATCTTATCCTAAGGTCACAGGCGACCATTTGAGAACGAGGGCGCAACCTCCAGCAAGCAAAACAAGAAAAGGAAATAGCGAGCCTTCTCAGGAACAACGAGCGAGATAATCTTGTTTCAGCTCATCAGACGAGGAGCACCAGCTCTCCATCCATGCGAAGCTCTGTAGACCTCACTTGCTACTTGCTCGATTAGTTTTGCCCCCAGCATCAGTAGATTTTGTCCTGGGTTTTTTCTCTGCAAAACAGCCCAATCCACAATCCAATCGCAAGTTAGTTTCACCAAAATCATAGGGCCAGTGACCAATTTATCACAAAAGGTTACATTATTTCGACATCTCCAAATAGCCAAAAGAATTGCAGATGTTCCAACTAACACTAGTTTTCTTTCCTATAGTTTAAATTTCTTGATCCATGGCCCTAGACAATCATCAACCCCAATCGGAGTTGTTTTTAGATTGAAAGAGCATTTTATCAAACTCCATAACAACCTATCAGCAGAACAAGAGAAAAAAGGTGATCTATGGTTTCATTCTGACCACAGTACACACATCTCTGATTTCCTTTCCACTCTCTTTTTGCTAGATTATCTCTGGTCAGTACACTTTTCCTGGCAATTAGCCAGAGAAACATCTTGGTTTTCGCTGGAAATTTTATTTTCCATAAAAATTTGTGTGGAAACCCCACATATGTTTGAACTAGTTGTTGGTAGAGTGGTCGCACTGAAAATTGTCTATTGGCTGTTAGCATCCACAGTGGCTGATCTTTGCCCTCATACATTCTCACTTCCTCACATCTGATCTTCAAACTATCTCATAGAATTATTTTATCTTCAGTCAAATTCCTTCTAAACTTAACCCCCCCATCCCATGTTAATGGCCTGGACCACTGAAATGTCACGGGTTAAGCTGATGAAATAAAGGCCCGGGTAGGCCTCTTTCAATGGTTTAGATCCCACCCACCAATCTTCCCAGAATCTAGTGTTCTGTCCATCCCCCAATTTCTTTTTATATTTTTGTAATATATGTCTTTAATCTGCATCAGGCTCCCCCAAAAATGAGAGTCACCAAATTTCTTTTTAATTCCAGATATACATTTTTCCTTTCACATATTTATTCAGAAGGATTCTAACCCACCTCCCATCTTTTGTCTCTAATTTCCAGAGCCATTTTGCTAGCAAGGCTTTATTCATACAATCAAGATTTAAGATTCCTAGATGCCCAAATCCTTTGGCAAACAACATGTTTTCCAGTTGACTAGATGATATTTCTTCTTATCTTCATTTTCTTGCCAAACTAATATGGCTTTGAAGAAGTCAACCTTTTTTCTAAACCCCCCGTGGCAATGGGTAAAAGGACGTCATATCCATAGGCATATTTGTCAGGCAAGCCTGAACTAGAGTACTCTCCCAGCCATATTCAGTAGTCTCCCTTGCCAGCAAGCACATCTTTTTCTATTTTTTCAGTCACACTCTTCCAAAAATTATTGCCTAGTCTGACATTAGTTACAGGTAGTCCCAGATATTTAAAGGGGACATCCCCTCTTTTGCAAGTAAATATCTCTTGATAAATCTCACTTTTGTTTTTCGCCTCTCCAAAAAGGTAGACCTCACTCTTGTGAAAGTTAATAGTTAGCCCAGACATCTGCTCAAAAGCTGTGAGTATGGATTTAAGGTTTTTTGCTCTGTCCTCGTCATCTTTGAGTAGGAAAATAGTGGCATCTGCATATTGCAGCATGTTCACTCCATTATCTCCTAATTCATACAACACCCCTCTCACATAGCCTGCATGTTTGGCTTTATCCAAGATTATAGACAAAGCATCTACAACTATGTCAAATAGCAATGGAGACATAGAATCACCCTGCCTCAACCCCTTATAAGTTTTAAAGTAAGGCCCAATCTTATCATTTACCTTAATCCCAACTTTCCACCTATCATGGTGTGCATAACCAAATCACACCATTTATCAGGGAATTGTTTCATTTTTAGCATTTTGTATACAAATGGCCATTTTATTTTATCATATGCTTTCTCAAAGTCCACTATAAACAAAACAACACTTTATTTTGTGTGGTGTATAGAGTTAAGGGCTTCATGAAGTATCACAATCCCCTCCATGATATATCTCCCTTCAATAAAAGGAGTCCGCATTGGGAGGATGATAGGCTTAATGATTTTACTTAATATGTTCATCAGGACTTAAGTAATAATCTTGAAACTAACATTCAATAGACAAATGGGTCTAAACTTTTGAATTTGTTTGGCATCCTCGGACCTTGGGACCAAAGTAATAATCTCATAGTTATTTTTCCTCATGGAATTATTCAGAAGTTTCATCAAATCCCACTTGACAGTCTCCGAAAAACGCTGGTAGAAGTCAATGGGTATTCCATCAGGGCCAGGGCTTTTATTTTTCTCCATCCCAAAAACAACTGCCTGAAGCTCTTCCATTCAGAAAGGTTTAACTAGAATTTCAGCTTGTTCCCTAGTAATCGATTGCCCCCCTCCCAAGATATTGAGGTTGATTGAAGATGTGTGTGCTTGTCCAAACAATTTTTTGTAGAAATCAGTAATGTATCTAATAAGTTTGTCTTCTCCTTCAATCACCCCCTCCTCTTGTTCTAAAGAAAGAATTCTATTTTTTCTCCTCCTCCCGTTCACCTTAGCATGATAATACTTTGTATTACAATCTCCATGTTTTATTTCTTTTTCTTTATATCTTTGAAGCCATTTCATTTCTTCTTGTTTTAATAATATATGTAATTGATATCTTAGGTCTCTCTGCTCTTGCCTATCCTGAGCAGAAAGACCCATAATCTCAACTTTTTTTTCTATAGCATCTAACTTTATCAGGATCTTCTTTTGATTTTTCTATACCAAGCATCAGATTTTAAAATCCACCCTCTCACTTTCTGTCTAAACACTCCCATCCTTCTCTGCCATTGTTCCATGGTATCACCATGATATTTTGCAGACCAGATTTTAAGAACAAATTCTACGAACCCCTCTCTCATCAACGAGGAGTTTTCAAATCTGAAATAGGTGGTGAATATGTGTTCTCCCCTGTGTCAAGGATCAGGGGTGTATGATCAAAGAATTCTCTTTCTAGGGCATAAACCTCAGTTAGGTGATATTGATCCTCCCAATCTGGGCAAATTAGGATTCTATCTAGTTTTTCATAAGTGGGTTCAGGTAGATTATTAGCCCAAGTAAATTTTCTACCATTTAAAGGCAGTTCTCTCAAACCAGCTTGCTTAATTATAGCACTAAAAACAAAACTCTAGTGGTTATATCCACCAGGTTTATTTTTGTCTTCAGATTTCCTAATAACATTGACATCCCCCCATAAGACATGGTATAGAGGCATTATCATGGTAAACTCTGGATATTTATGCCATTTAAGCAGCTTTACCCACATCTTGAGCATCTCCATAAACAATAATGAGATTCCATTCAAATTTAGTTTATTTATCAAGAAGGAGTGTCCTAATGTAGTAAATCCTCTTCTCCACACTAATAATCTCAAAGGTATCTTTATTAATCCCTACCAGAATACCCCTGCTTTCCCTCTAGGTTGAGTCCAATGCCACTCAAATTTCCTACCTCCACTCAGATTATTGTTGGGGAATGCAGTAATTTCAAAAAAAAAAATCCTACACACACGCAAGATCATGGTGATGCATAGCAACGAGAGGGGAGAGTATTGTCCATGTACCCTCGTAGACCATAAGTGGAACCGTTATGACAACGTGGGTGATGTAGTCATACGTCTTCACGATCAACCGATCCTAGTACCGAAGGTACGACACCTCCGCGATCTGCACACGTTCAACTCAGTGACGTCCCACGAACTCACGATCCAGCAGAGTGTCGAGGGAGAGCTTCGCCAGCATGACAGCGTGATGACGGTGATGATGATGCTACCAGAATAGGGCTTCGCCTAAGCGCCGCTACGATATGACCGAGGTGGATTATGGTGGAGGGGGGCCACCGCAGATGGCTAAAAGATCAATGATCAACTTGTGTGTCTATGGGGTACCCCCTGATGGGGAACATAGTAATTTCAAAAAAATTCCTGCGCACATGAAGGATCATGATGAAGCATAGCAATGAGAGGGTAGAGTGTCGTCCATGTACCCTTGTAGACCATTAAGCGGAAGCGTTATGACAACGCGGTTGATGTAGTCGTACGTCTTCACGATCGATCGATCCTCAGTACCGAACGTACGGCACCTCCGCGTTCAACACACTTCAGCTCGGTGATGTCCCGCAAACTCACGATCCAGTAGAGCTCGGGGAAGAGTTTCGTCAGCACGACGATGTGGTGACGATGTTGATGAAGCTACCGCAGCAGGGCTTCGCTTAAACACCGCTACAGTATGACCGAGGTGGATTATGGTGGAGGGGGACACCGCACACGGCTGGAGAGATCTCAATGATCAACTTGTGTCTAGAGGTGCCCCTGCCCCTGTATATAAAGGATCAAGGGGGGAGAGGCGGCCGGACAGGAGGAGGTGCGCCAGGAGGAGTCCTACTCCTACCGGGAGTAGGACTCCCTCCTTTCCTAGTTGGAATAGGACAAGGGGAAGGAGGAGGGAGAGAGGAAGGAAAGGGGGGCGCCCCCCTCCTTGTCCAATTCGGACTAGAGGGAGAGGGGGCGCGCGGCCTGCCCTGGCAGCCCCTCCTCTCTTCCACTAAGGCCCATCCTGGCCCATTAAACCCCCCGGGGGTTCCGGTAACCCTCGGTACTCCGGTAAAATCCCGATTTCACCCGGAACACTTCCGATATCCAAATATAGGCTTCCAATATATAAATCTTTATCTCTCGACCATTTCGAGACTCCTCGTCATGTCCGTGATCACATCCGGGACTCCGAACTACCTTCAGTACATCAAAACATATAAACTCATAAAATCGATTGTCACAGAACTTTAAGCGTGCGGACCCTACGGGTTCGAGAACTATGTAGACATGACCGAGACACGTTTTCGGTCAATAAACAATAGCGGAACCTGGATGCTCATATTGGTTCCTACATATTCTACGAAGATCTTTATCGGTCAAACCGCACAACACTATACATTGTTCTCTTTGTCATCGGTATATTACTTGCCCCGAGATTCGATCGTCGGTATCCAATACCTAGTTCAATCTTGTTACCGGTAAGTTTCTTTACTCGTTCCATAATACATCACCCCGTAACTAACTCATTAGTTATCATGCTTGCAAGGCTTATAGTGATGTGTATTACCGAGAGGGCCTAGAGGTACCTCTCCGACAATCGGAGTGACAAATCCTAATCTTGATCTATGCCAACTCAACAAGTACCATCGGAGACACCTGTAGAGCACCTTTATAATCACCCAGTTACGTTGTGATGTTTGGTAGCACACAAAGTGTTCCTCCGGTATTCGGGAGTTGCATAATCTCATAGTCATAAGAACATGTATTAGTCATGTAGAAAGCAATAGCAGTAGACAAACGATCAAGTGCTAATCTAATGGAATGGGTCAAGTCAATCACATCATTCTCCTAATGATGTGATCCCATTGATCAAATAACAATTGATGTCTATGGTTAGGAAACATAACCATCTTTGATCAATGAGCTAGTCAAGTAGAGGCATACTAGTGACACTATGTTTGTCTATGTATTCACACATGTATTATGTTTCCGGTTAATACAGTTCTAGCATGAACAATAAACATTTATCATGAAATAAGGAAATAAATAATAACTTTATTATTGCCTCTAGGGCATATTTCCTTCAGTCTCCCACTTGCACTAGAGTCAATAATCTAGATTACACAGTAATGATTTTAACACCCATGGAGCCTTGGTGCTGATCATGTTTTGCTCGTGGAAGAGGCTTAGTCAACAGGTTTGCGACATTCAGATCCGTATGTATCTTGCAAATCTCTATGTCTCCCACATGTACTTGATCCCGGATGGAGTTGAAGCGTCTCTTGATGTGCTTGGTTCTCTCGTGAAATCTGGATTCCTTTTCCAAGGCAATTGCACCGGTAATGTCACAAAAGATTTTCATTGGACCCGATGCACTAGGTATGATACCTAGATCGGATATGAACAACTTCATCCAGACTCCTTCATTCGCTGCTTCCGAAGCAGCAATGTACTCCGCTTCACATATAGATCCTGCCACGGCGCTCTGTTTAGAACTGCTCCAACTGACAGCTCCACTGTTTAATATAAACATGTATCCGGTTTGCGATTTAGAATCATCCGGATTAGTGTCAAAGCTTGCATCAACGCAACCATTTACGATGAGCTCTTTGTCACCTCCATAAACGAGAAACATGTCCTTGGTCCTTTTCAGGTACTTCAGGATGTTCTTGACCACTGTCCAGTGATCCACTCCTGGATTACTCTGGTACCTCCCTGCTAAGCTAATAGCAAGGCACACATCAGGTCTGGTACACAGCATTACATACATGATAGAGCCTATGGCCGAAGCATAGGGAACACTTTTCATTTTCTCTCTATCTTCTGCAGTGGTCAGACATTGAGTCTTACTCAACTTCACACCTTGTAATACAGGCAAGAACCCTTTTTTAGCTTGATCCATTTTGAACTTCTTCAAAACTTTATCAAAGTATGTGCTTTGTGAAAGTCCAATTAAGCGTCTTGATCTATCTCTATAGATCTTGATGCCCAATATATAAGCAGCTTCACCGAGGTATTTCATTGAAAAACTCTTATTCAAGTATCCTTTTATGCTATCCAGAAATTCTATATCATTTCCAATCAACAATGTCATCCACATATAATATTAGAAATGCTACAGAGCTCCCACTCACTTTCCTGTAAATGCAGGCTTCTCCAAAAGTCTGTATAAAACCATATGCTTTGATCACACTATCAAAATGTTTATTCCAACTCAGAGAGGCTTACACCAGTCCATAAATGGATCACTGGAGCTTGCACACTTTGTTGGCTCCCTTTGGATTAATAAAACCTTCAGGTTGCATCATATACAACTCTTCTTCCGGAAATCCATTCAGGAATGCAGTCTTTACATCCATTTGCCAAATTTCATAATCATAAAACGCGGCAATTGCTAACATGATTCGGACGGACTTAAGCATCGCTACGGGTGAGAAGGTCTCATCGTAGTCAACTCCTTGAACTTGTCGAAAACCTTTTGCAACAAGTCGAGCTTTGTAGACATATCCATTTATTCTAGATGGCTTTTCGATCATCGGGCAAGTCAACCAAAGTCCACACTTTGTTCTCATACATGGATCCCATCTCAGAATTCATGGCCTCAAGCCATTTTGCGGAATCTGGGATCATCATCGCTTCTTCATAGTTCGTAGGTTCGTCATGGTCAAGTAACATAACCTCCGGAACTGGATTACCGTACCACTCTGGCGCGGATCTTGCTCTAGTTGACCTATGAGGTTCGGTAGTAACTTGACCTGAAGTTTCATGATCATCATCATTAGCTTCCTCACTAATTGGTGTAGATGTCACAGGAACTAGTTTCTGTGATGAACTACTTTCCAATAAGGGAGCAGGTACAGTTACCTCATCAAGTTCTACTTTCCTCCCACTCACTTCTTTCGAGAGAAACTCCTTCTCTAGAAAGGATCCATTCTTAGCAATGAATATCTTTCCGTCGGATCTGTGATAGAAGGTGTACCCAATAGTTTCCTTTGGATATCCTATGAAGACACATTTCTCTGATTTGGGTTCGAGCTTATCAGGTTGAAGCTTTTTCCCCTAAGCATCGCAACCCCAAACGTTAAGAAACGACAACTTTGATTTCTTGCCAAACCATAGTTCATAAGGCGTCATCTCAATGGATTTTGATGGTGCCCTATTTAATGTGAATGCAGCCGTCTCTAAAGCATAACCCCAAAACAATAGCGGTAAATCAGTAAGAGACATCATAGATCGTACCATATCTAGTAAAGTACGATTACGATGTTCGGACACACCATTATGCTGTGGTGTTCCGGGTGGCGTGAGTTGTGAAACTATTCCGCATTGTTTCAAATGTAGACCAAACTCGTAACTCAAATATTCTCCTGCAGGATCACACCGCAGAAACTTTATTTTCTTGTTATGATGATTTTCCACTTCACTCTGAAATTCTTTGAACTTTTCAAATGTTTCAGACTTATGTTTCATTAAGTAGATATACCCATATCTACTCAAATCATCTGTGAAGGTGAGAAAATAACGATACCCACCGCGAGCCTCAATATTCATCGGACCACATACATCAGTATGTATGATTTCCAACAAATCTGTTGCTCGCTCCATAGTTCCGGAGAACGGCGTTTTAGTCATCTTGCCCATAAGGCATGCTTCGCAAGTACCAAGTGATTCATAATCAAATGATTCCAAAAGTCCATCAGTATGGAGTTTCTTCATGCGTTTTATACCAATATGACCCAAATGGCAGTGCCACAAATAAGTTGCACTATCATTATGAACTCTGCATCTTTTGGCTTGAACATTATGAATATGTGTATCACTACTATCGAGATTCAACAAGAATAGACCATTCTTTAAGGGTGCATGACCATAAAAGATATTACTCATATAAATAGAACAACCATTATTCTCTGATTTAAATGAATAACCGTCTCGCATCAAACAAGATCCAGATATAATGTTCATGCTTAACGCTGGCACCAAATAACAATTATTTAGGCCTAAAACTAATCCCGAAGGTAGATGTAGAGGTAGCGTGCCGACGGTGATCACATCGACTTTGGAACCATTTCCCACGCGCATCGTCACCTCGTCCTTAGCCAGTCTTCGCTTAATCCATAGTCCTTCTTTTGAGTTGCAAATATTAGCAACAGAACCAGTATCAAATACCCAGGTGCTACTGCGAGCTCTGGTGAGGTACACCTCAATAACATGTATATCACATATACCTTTGTTCACCTTGCCATCCTTCTTATACGCCAAATACTTGGGGCAGTTCCGCTTCCAGTGACCAGTCTGTTTGCAGTAGAAGCACTCAGTCGCAGGCTTAGGTCCAGACTTGGGTTTCTTCTCCTGAGCAGAAACTTGTTTGCCGTTCTTCTTGAACTTTCCCTTCTTCTTCCCTTTGCCCTTTTTCTTGAAACTGGTGGTCTTATTGACCATCAACACTTGATGCCCCTTCTTGATTTCTATCTCCGCAGCCTTTAGCATCGCGAAGAGCTCGGGAATAGTATTATTCATCCCTTGCATATTATAGTTCATCACGAAGCTTTTGTAGCTTGCTGGCAGTGATTGAAGACCTCTATCAATGACACTATCAACAGGAAGATTAATTCCTAGTTGAGTCAGGTGATTATGATACCCAGACATTTTGAGTATATGGTCACTGACAGAACTATTCTCCTCCATTTTGCAGCTATAGAACGTATTGGAGACTTCATATCTCTCAATTCGGGCATTTGCTTGAAATATTAACTTCAACTCCTAGAACATCTCATATGCTCCATGACGTTCAAAACGTCGTTGAGGTCCCGGTTCTAAGCCATAAAGCATGGCACACTGAACTATCGAGTAATCATCAGCTTTACTCTGCCAAACGTTCTTAACATTGTCAGCACCATCTGTAGCAGGCCTGGTGATGGGGTTATGTACCTCGGGTAGGGTCATGGACCTGATCCAAGTAACTTACCCCAAGACATCCTTAGAAGAGGTCGCCTTCCAGTCGACCAACGAAGATTCACTCGACTGGCCTGAAGGACTCGACCACGAAGACTCACTCGACCACCAGGAGGTCAAGAGACACTATGCACTGCAACGGCCTGTAATCAAGTAGACTTTATGATAGTAAAGGCCTTTATGTGGGGCGTTACCAGTAACGCCCCAGACTTAACTCACCTTAAACCCTCTCCTACGTGGGCTGGCTGGGGTCCTGGCGCACTCTATATAAGCCACCCCCCTCCACAGGCAGAGGGGTTCGGCACCTTGTAGTTCATACACTCATAATCCACTCGACCGCCTCCGGGCTCCGAGACGTAGGGCTGTTACTTCTTCCGAGAAGGGCCTGAACTCGTACATCCTTTGTGCTTACAACCTCTCCATAGCTAGGACCTTGCCTCTCCATACCTACCCCCCACTCTACTGTCAGGCTTAGAACCACGACAGTTGGCGCCCACCGTGGGGCCGGTGTTTTAGCGATTTTGTGGAGAAGTTGCAATTCTTCCGAGTACTTTCATCATGGTGTCTGCTGGAGTTTTGGTAGAGGGTCAAGAGATCCGTCTCGGCACTCTCACCTTCATCGCCGACGACTCCGCATGGCTCCAGGAGGCTCCACTCGACGTAGATGCGCTCCCCGTCCGCGGTGCGACGCATTTTCGCGCATGCGTCCGCGGCGTTCTGCTGCGGCAACCGTCGACCCAGTATCGGTCGGCTCCTCCATCATCCACCCTCCCGGTATCCCGCCAGCGCAAGCGCTCAGGCCGATCGAGGCTTCAGCGATGGGTGAGTCACGCGGTGGCTCGCCAATCGGCCACTACCCAAGTTGCGGCAATCGAGCCCAATGAATCTCTCTACGGCTTGTTCGATCAGTCGACTGGCTCCGTAGGGACTGCATCCAAGTGTGGAAGCAGTGATCCAGCGGCGGAAATCTTGATGGTCGACGGGCCCCACAGCCCTCCTGGCTTCGCCCGTGGTGGTGGATCAGGTGACGGCGGCGACCCTGCACGAGACTACGAAGAGTACCAGCCCGAGCCACTCGACTCTCTGCAAAGAGAAGAGCTTCGCCGCAGGAACGAGGATCCCCTGCGTATTCCCATCGCAGGAGAAACCCCCGAGGCTCGTGCCTTGGAGGAGGCACGTCTGGCCAATTTGGCCGAGCACACTCGGCTGGAGAACCTTCAGCGAGCACTCGACGAGCGCGCGCGGCAACGAGTTCCCGACACCAGTCGACGTCAACTCTTCCCGCCGACTCAGGTATATCGAACCCCAATTCAGAATTTAGCAGCTGCGACCCGTATAGCAGAGTCCATCCAACCTTCGCAGTCGGAAGCTGGCCGAGGTTTGCTGCAGATCAGGGATCTGCTCCCGGCAGCGGGAGATCAGAATTCAGCCGTGTCTCAGTCGCGCAACAGAATTCACAGTCGATCCGTCACTGTGAATACGGTCCAGTCGGCTCACAGCCCCAGATCGCCTCCGCGGCGCGAAGGGCGTGAGAATCGGCGAGATCAATATGGCGACAGACTCGACCGAGATGATAGGCGTCGAGTGCCCTATTCCCCTCCGAGGGGTGGGTCTTACGCTCCTCGGCAGCCAGATGATAGGCGTCAGTACAGTACAGGGCGTAGGGTTCCAGTTGACCCCAGAGAGCCAGGCTTCGACGCGCGGTCCATTATCGTGCAAGGGTTGGTCGATCGGAACAGAGCCCATCGAGGCGCACTCGACAGAGATGTACCCACAAGCAGTCGAGTGCATGTTTCTGGTCCTGAATGTTTCAGCAGAGCTATCAGAGCCGCAGTTATTCCCCCCAATTTCAGGTTGGCAACAGGAGTCAGCAAGTTCACTGGTGAGTCTAAGCCTGAAACTTGGCTTGAAGACTACCGAGTGGCAGTTCAGATTGGTGGTGGGAACGACGAGGTGGCCATGAAGCATTTACCCCTCATGTTGGAAGGTTCTGCCAGGGCATGGTTGACTCAATTACCTCCTAGCAGCATTTACACTTGGGAAGATCTGTCCCGAGTGTTCGTCCGAACGTTTGAAGGGACTTGCAAGCGACCAGCTGGATTGACAGAGTTGCAAGTCTGTGTGCAGAAGGCTAATGAGACTCTCAGAGAGTATATTCGGAGGTGGATCACTTTGCACCACACTGTGGAAAATGTCTCTGATCATCAGGCAGTATGCGCCTTCAAAGACGGCGTCAAGAACAGAGAACTGAGTTTGAAATTTGGTCGAACCGGTGACATGACTTTGAGTCGGATGATGGAGATTGCTACCAAGTACGCCATTGGCGAAGAAGAAGACCGACTCCGAAGCGGCAAGCACAAGCCGAGTCAGTCGGAAAAGGGAAACACCAGTCGGAAACAGAAGCGGAAGGCTGAACCGGCAGCTCCTGGAGAGGCTTTGGCCGTGACTCAAGGAAAGTTTAAGGGGAAACCAAAAGGATCCTGGAACCCCAAGAAGGTGAAGGATAAAGAAGGGAACGACGTGTTGGATATGCCATGTCACATTCACACGAAGAAAGACGAAGAGGGCAATATCATTTACCCAAAGCACACCACTCGCCAATGCCGACTCCTGATCCAACAGTTTCAAGGAAAACAGTCTAAGGACAAGGAGAAGGAGTCGGACAAGGCCAAAGACAAAGAGGACAGTGAGGGAGGATATCTGCATATCAACTCCACTCTGATGATCTTTGCAGACGTGGAAAGCAGAAGTCGACTGAAAGTGATTAACTGAGAGGTGAACATGGTTGCCCCAGCAAAGGCAAATTATCTGAAGTGGTCTCAAACACCCATCACATTCGACCAATCTGATCACCCGACTCATATTGCCACCCCTGGGAGGCAAGCTTTGGTGGTCGATCCAGTTGTCGAAGGCACTCGACTGACAAAGGTGCTGATGGATGGTGGAAGTGGGCTGAACTTGTTGTATGCTGACACGTTGAAAGGTATGGGCATTCCGATGTCCCGACTGAGCACTAGTAAGATGAGCTTCCATGGAGTTATACCAGGGAAGAAGGCCGAGTCACTCGGCCAGATAGCTTTGGACGTGGTGTTTGGTGATTCGAAGCATTTTCGCAAAGAAAAGTTGACGTTTGAGGTCGTGGATTTTCAAAGTGCATATCATGCCATTTTGGGGAGACCAGCCTATGCACGGTTCATGGCTGACCATGTTACGTGTACCTCAAATTGAAGATGCCCGGTCCCAAAGGTGTGATCACTATCACCGGTGATAGGAAAAAGGCAGAGGAGTGCTTTTAGAAGGGCTCCAAGATTGCCGATTCCCAAGTGACAGCGGTCGAGTTCGAAGAATACAAGCAAAACGCAGATCCGAGTGACTTGCTGCGATCCAAGAAGCCCGCCACAGAGTCTGCATTCCAGTCGTCCGGTGAGACGAAGCCTGTTCACATTCACCCGACCGACCCCGAAGCAGCTCCGACCCGCATCTCTACAACACTCGACCCAAAATAGGAAGAAGCGCTCATCCAGTTCCTCCGTGAGAACTGGGACATTTTTGCATGGAAGCCCGCTGACATGCCAGGTGTTCCCAGGGGACTGGCTGAGCATCGCCTAAGAGTCGACTCGTCTGCAAAACCAGTCAAAGAGCATCTTCGGCGGTCCGCCGTCCAGAAGAGAAAAGCCATCGGTGAAGAAGTGGCTCGACTGTTGGCGGCAGGATTTATCCGAGAGATATACCACTCCGAGTGGCTCGCTAATGTCGTCATGGTTCCTAAGAAGGACAAGTCGCTCCGAATGTGCATTGATTTCAAGCACATCAACCGGGCCTGCCCGAAAGATCACTTTCCTCTCCCTCGCATAGATCAAATTGTTGACTCGACCGCGGGATGCGAGAGGTTGTCTTTTTTAGATGCTTACTTCGGGTACCACCAGATCCGTCTGTACGGGCCCGATGAGGTAAAAACAGCTTTCATCACTCCATTCGGGTGCTTCTGCTATATCACCATGCCATTCGGCCTCAAGAATGCCGGAGCCACATTTATGCGAATGATTCAGAAGTGTCTACTCACTCAAATCAGTCGGAATGTGGAAGCTTATATGGATGATATTGTTGTCAAGTCACGAAAAGGTTCCGACCTGCTCGCTGACCGCGCCGAAACATTTGCCAACCTCAGAAGGTATGATATCAAGCTCAATCCATCAAAGAGCACATTTGGAGTTCCTGGTGGCAAGTTACTCGGTTTTCTCGTTTCTGAACGGGGAATCGACGCTAACCCAGAGAAGATTGGCACTATTCTCCGAATGAAACGCCCTGTGCTAGTGCACGATGTCCAGAAGCTTACTCGATGCTTGGCGGCATTAAGTCGATTCATCTCACGACTCGGTGAAAAGGCACTGCCTCTTTACCGACTGATGAAGAAGGCTGACAAGTTCGAGTGGACTCCAGAAGCTGATGCAGCGTTTGCCGAGCTAAAAGCTCTGCTCTCCACCCAGCCGGTGCTTGCTGCTCCAATCAGCAAAGAGCTTCTGTTGCTCTACATCGCAGCCACAGGACAAGTCGTCAGTACTGTGCTAACGGTCGAGCGGGAAGAAGAAGGAAAAGCTCTCAAAGTTCAGCGCCCAGTGTATTATTTGTCTGAAGTCTTGACTCCATCCAAGCAAAGATATCCTCATTATCAGAAGCTTGTGTATGGAATATACATGACCGCAAAGAAGGTTGCTCATTATTTCTCTGACCATTCCATTACAGTCGTCAGCGACGCTCCACTATCAGAGATTTTGCACAACAGAGATGCAACTGGTCGAGTGGCCAAATGGGCGATTGAACTTCTTCCCCTTGATATCAAGTTTTAGGCAAAGAAAGCCATTAAGTCCCAGGCGATAGCATATTTCCTCGCCGAGTGGATTGAACAACAGCAGCCGACTGAAGTTCACTCGGAGCATTGGACCATGTTTTTTCATGGCTCTAAGATGTTGAATGGTTCCGGTGCTGGGGTTGTCCTGGTTTCCCCCAGAGGAGATAAGCTCAGATATGTGCTCCAGATTCACTTTGATTCCTCCAACAATGAGGCAGAATATGAGGCCCTCCTATATGGGTTGCGCATGGCCATTTCACTCGGCGTCCGTCGCCTAATGGTTTATGGCGACTCGGATTTAGTGGTCAACCAGGTGATGAAAGAGTGGGACGTGAGAAGCCCAGCCATGACTGGATACTGCAGTGCAGTGAGGAAGCTGGAAAAGAAGTTCGAGGGGTTGGAGCTCCATCATATACCCCGACTGAAAAATCAAGCGGCTGATGATCTAGCAAAGATAGGTTCCAAGAGAGAAGCCATTCCGAGTGGTGTGTTCTTGGAGCATATACGCACTCCTTCAGTCAAAGAAGATCCTTTCACCGAAGAAACTCCGCAGCCCAAGAGCGCCACAGATCCGACTGAAGTTGAAATCCCAGCGGGGGTCGACTTGATCATGGAGGTTTTGATGGTCATTCCCGACTGGACGATTCCGTATGTCGCATATATCTTGAGGAAAGAGCTTCCGGAGGATGAGGAAGAGGCTCGACAGATCGTCCGTCGATCTAAGGCCTTTACCGTAATCAAAGGACAATTATACAGAGAAAGCGCGACTGGAGTTGGTCAGAAGTGCATAACACCAGAAGAAGGTCGACTCATCCTCAATGATATTCACTCGGGGACCTGCGGTCATCATGCGTCTTCTCGGACCATCGTGGCCAAAGCATACCGAGCTGGATTTTACTGGCCCAAGGCGAATGAGATGGCAAAAGAGATAGTGGATAAGTGCGAGGGATGTCAGTTCTACTCGAATATGTCGCACAAGCCTGCGTCAGCTTTGAAGACCATCCCACTTGTCTGGCCTTTTGCAGTTTGGGGGCTGGACATGGTCGGTCCTTTGAGAACAGGACGAAGCGGTTTCACGCATGTACTGGTGGCAGTCGACAAGTTCACCAAATGGATCGAGGCTAAACTAATCAAGAGCCTTGACACCGGTACTGCTGTTAGCTTCATCAGGGAACTAATATTCAGATATGGAGTCCCGCATAGCATCATTACGGATAATGGGTCGAACTTTGACTCAGAGGAATTCAGAGCTTTCTGCAACTCCCAGGGCACACGGGTCGACTACGCTTCAGTCGCCCATCCGCAGTCGAATGGACAAGCAGAACGAGCTAATGGACTGATTCTTAAGGGATTGAAGCCTCGACTGATGCGTGATCTCAAACACGCGGCTGGAGCTTGGGTCGATGAACTTCCCTCTGTACTCTGGGGACTGCGGACTACACCTAATCGGTCGACCGGAAGAACTCCATTCTTCTTGGTCTACGGAGCCGAAGCGGTCTTACCAAGTGATCTTCTACATAATGCTCCCCGAGTCGAAATCTACAACGAAGCAGAAGCTGAACAAGCGCGGCAGGACGCAGTCGACCTTTTAGAGGAAGAAAGGGAGATGGCTCTGATCCGATCGACCATCTACCAACAAGATCTGCGCCGTTTCCACGCCCGAAATGTGAGAGGTCGAGCCTTCCAGGAAGGAGATTTGGTTCTCCGAGTGGATCAGCACAAACCACACAAGCTTGCTCCTTCTTGGGAAGGCCCCTTCATAGTCACCAAGGTCCTCCACAATGGGGCGTACCGTCTTTACAACATCGAGCATAATTTCGACGAGCCCCGAGCTTGGAACGCGGAGCTACTCCGCCCATTCTACACTTAAGTTTTATCATTCGGATGAGTTGCAATAAAGTACTTTTGTAGTTCATGGACCTCAAAATAATAGTGTCATAGTTCCTCCATAATATCTGTCACTCTTTATTTTTTGTCCAATGAAATTCCCCTCAGTGGGTGACTTAGCTGCGAATCCGTTTCGCCTAAGTTTGTAAAAATCATACCGAGTGGTGAGCCAGACTCCCACTCGGAGGCTTAGCTGCGAATCCGTTTCGCCTAAGTTATCAAAATCCTACCGAGTGGTAAGCCAGCCTTCCACTCGGGGGCTTAGCTGCAGCCTCGTGCTCGCCTAAGTTATAAAAATCCCACCGAATGAAGAGCAACCCTCTCACTCGGAGGCTTAGCTGCAGTCCAAGCACTCGCCTAAGTTATAAAAATCCTACCGAGTGAAGAGCAACCCTCTCACTCGGAGGCTTAGCTGCAGCTTCGTGCTCGCCTAAGTTATAAAAATCCTACCGAGTGAAGAGCAACCCTCTCACTCGGGGGCTTAGCTGCAGTCCAAGCACTCGCCTAAGTTATAAAAATCCTAC
>NC_041386.1:565490792-565543818 GCF_002162155.2 Triticum dicoccoides
AATCCTACCGAGTGAAGAGCAACCCTCTCACTCGGAGGCTTAGCTGCAGCTTCGCGCTCGCCTAAGTTATAAAAATCCTACCGAGTGAAGAGCAACCCTCTCACTCGGGGGCTTAGCTGCAGTCCAAGCACTCGCCTAAGCTGTAAAAATCCTACCGAGTGAAGAGCAACCCTCTCACTCGGAGGCTTAGCTGCAGTCGAAGCACTCACCTAAGTTATAAAAATTCCACCGAGTGAAGAGCAACCCTCTCACTCGGGAGCTTAGCTGCAGCCATGTGCTCGCGTAAGTTATAAAAATCCTACCGAGTGGTAAGCCTGACTTCCACTCGGAGGTTTAGCCGCGGCCCAGTGCTCGCCTAAGTGGACCGCAGGATAAGTCGATTGCAATAAAGGCGCCTTGCTTTGAACCTGCAAAAGACATTTCCAGCCGAAGGCAATCGTATTCAAGCACCAAATTCAAGTTTGAATCGGCATCTAAAGGAACCGAAAGTGCTCAGGCATCAAGCCCGTTAAGGTTTGTCGGTTACAATTCCACTCGGCATACCGAGGCAAATTTAAAAGTATCGAGCCAGAAGAAGTTTTTTACCCCTCCTGTGGAGGGCTGGAAGGTGCAACGAATTCATCAAGGTCAATTCCGTCGGCGATTCGAGTGGCAGCTGCAAGGAAAGTTTCCATAAAGGATCTGAAGTCGTGCTTCTTGGTATTGGCCACCCGAAGGGCCGCCAGCTTCTCTTCTCGCGCATCTTTGCAGTGGACTCGGGCCAGACACAGAGCGACATCTGCGCCACACCGAGCCGAGGACTTCTTCCACTCCTGCACTCGACCAGGGATTGTGTTCAAGCGGGCCATCAGCGACTCAAGGTCATTCTGAAGTGTCTCCTCAGGCCAGAGCGTCGAGTCGATGCGAGATGTGGCGGCCTTCAGCCTTGCGAGATAGTCCACGACAGCTGCAACACGAGACTCCAGTCGGAAAACATCCATGGCAACTTCGTCGTTCACCGGAGAATTGACGGGGTCGAGGTTTGGCTCCAGTCGGCTGGTTTCTTCTTCAAAGTTTTGACAAAATTCTGCAAGGATGATCACTAAGTCAAGGGGATAGTCGAATGGAAAAAGCCACAATTGGAAATATTTGCCAAACATGGAGGTTTACCTTCAAGCATAACAAACAGCTTCTTGGCAAGGCCACTCAGGAAGGCCTCCAGTTCAGTTTTCCTCTCAGTCAATTTGCTGACTTGGTCGGTCAGGGCAGCTTTATCAGTTTTCAGTCGACTGACCTCCTTGTTGGCAATCCCAAGAGCAGCTTTCAGATTGGTATTGTCTTGTTCGAGCTTGGTGACTGAAGCTAACTTCTCGTCGGCAAGCTTGATCTTCTCAGCTAGCTCAAGGTCTTTCTTCTGCTGGGCCTCCCTTACCTTACCTGCAAGTTACAGCAAGATCAGATTTTGAAATAAGCAAGGGGAAAAGCAGTCGTCAGGGTCTCACCAAACATACCTTCGGTCTCCTCCTTTGCCTTTGTCAGCTTCTCCTGCACCAGCTTCAAGCTCAACTCGACTTGAGTATGTTTTTGTTCCAGCTCTGAGTAGCGAGCCACAAGATCACAGGAGTTCTGCGAAGAACCAATCAACTAAATGTCAAATATAATTCACTTCCGGGTGAAAAAGGGAAAAACACACGTTTCTAAGACTACAGCCAAATACAAGTATTCGACCGTAGTCTCGGGGACTACACCCAGTGGGTGCACTCAGCGTGCCCCCACTAATCCCGATGAGGACAAAGTCGACCAGTCGACCTCAAAAAAAAAAGAGCATTCTCTAAGACTGTGATCAACTGCAAGCAGTCGACCACAGTCTCGGGGACTACACCCAGTGGGTGCACTCAGCGTGCCCCCACCGGTTTGTGAAATCCAGTCGACCAGTCGACTGATAGAACAATTGACATCATAAAGCCTAAGGCCGACTGCCAGCAGTCGACCTTAGCCTTGGGGACTACACCCAGTGGGTGCACTGAGCGTGCCCCCACCGGTTTACGAAATCCAGTCGACCAGTCGACTGGCAGAAAGATTGACATCATAAAGCCTAAGGCCGACTGCCAGCAGTCGACCTTAGCCTTGGGGACTACACCCAGCGGGTGCACTCAGCGTGCCCCCGCTAACACGGAGTTTATTCGACACACCCAGTGGGTGACTACTATAAATTCCGGAAAAGAAAAGTTTTTGGTAGCATATCCAACAGAACAAACAGTGGTCGACTGACCTGGACATTGCTTTGGAGGGCAGAACTGGCGTCATAAGCTGCCTGGCTCGCATCCCGGATGGTCTTCAGCTGCTCCATCATGAGTCCCTCCTGGCGTATCGCTTCCTTCGCTGCGCCAGCTTGGTCCTCAGGGACGTGGTGCGTCGTGAAGAGGGAGGGCTGCTGAGCACTCGTCAGTGGATTTGCGAAGGACACCGTGTGTCGAGTGGTGTTCTCTCCCTCCACGGTCAGAATCTCAGGCGCCGTCACATCCTGAGGCACCTTACTGGCGGATGCTTTCCAACTCCTCCTGCGCGTCAGTGGTTCTTCATCCTCGTCGTCGTCAGGGAGATTGATAACAGTGTTGGGTGGAGCTGCGGAGAAGAATCAGGATCAGAGATCGCGAGTCAGTCGACTAAGAACAGTGTTAAGAATACAGTACCTGGGTTCGAAGTTGCTGCATCCTCCATCTCGTGGTCGTCAGCCCGAGCTGAGGTTTCAGAAGTAGCAGCACTGCAACTCCAAAGGATCAGTCGACTAACTTCAGCGTCGACCAGAGATAAAGTTCACACAAAATGAGAAGACGCAAACGACACAATTACCCTGATATGGTGGGGATGGACACCTTCATCTTCGGCAGGAGCTTGGTCGGCTTTGGCGGAGCCCCCCTAGGCTGCTTCGGCGCCTTTTCAGTCGGCGCTGGAGAAGTGGTCCTAGGGCGCTTGGTCGACAGCGTCGCAACCCCCTTGCCACGTTCAGTCGAAGGGTCGTGGACGAGCTTCGACCGCCTTTCCGAACGCGGTGGCACGACCTCCTCCTCTTCCTCCTCGTCTTCGGCGTCATCATCATCGCCGTCGTCATCATCATCGTCGTCATCGTCCCCTGCAACGTCCGAGTCCCATTCCTCCTCGTCCTGGCTCTCGCCCCCACTCGCCTCACCCTCCTCAGTCGGAGTTTGTGCCCCATTGGGCATCGAGTACAGCTCGGTGAGGGCCTAGCAGATATCAAGACAATGATCAGTCGACCAGTCGGCAGAGTAGACAGAGATGAATGCGACAAGAATGCAGTGGAGAGCAGGGCAAGTGTACCTTATTTGGATCGCTGTTGTGGTCGAGTGGAGGAATTCTCCTGGCTCCGCGTGGGTTGTCCTTGTTTCCGGTGACGGCTACCATCCATCTCTCCAGAGTGACATCGTCGACTGCTTCTGGATGGACTCTAGTCTCGTCTTCGGTCCCACAGTACAACCACATGCAGTGGCTCCGGAACTGGAGGGGCTGGATGCGACGCCTGAGGAAAACCTCCAGGAGGTCCATGCCCGTCACTCCCTCCCGAACCAACTGCACCACGCGCTCCATCAACATCTTCACGTCAGCTTTCTCCTCAGGAATCAGCTTCAGAGGGGAAGGCTTGCTCACTCGGTCCATGGTGAACGGAGGGAGTCCACTCGACTGCCCTGGCGTCGACTGGACCTGGCAGTAGAACCAAGTCGACTGCCAGCCTCTGACGGACTCGGGAAAGGTCATGGGCGGGAAGGTGCTCTTATTCCTCACTTGAATCCCCAGGCCTCCGCACATTTGGACGACTCAGGTTCTCTCATCACCTGGGCTCGCCTTCTTCACGGACTGAGATCGACACGTGAATATGTGTTTGAACAAACCCCAGTGCGGTCGACAGCCCAAGAAACCCTCACACATGGACACGAACGCGGCAAGATAGGCAATGGAGTTTGGGGTAAAGTGGTGGAGCTGCGCTCCGAAGAAGTTCAAAAAGCCACGAAAGAAAACACTCGGCGGCAAGGAAAACCCGCGATCCACATGGGTGGCCAAAAGCACACACTCACCCTCTTCTGGCTGAGGCTGCCACTCCTTCCCCGGAAGCCTCGCAGCTCCGTGGGGGATCAAGCCATCATTGGCCATGTCGAGGATGTCATTCTCAGTGATGGTCGACTGGATCCAGTCTCCTTGGACCCAGCCTTTCGGCAGGCGGGATCTGGACGAGGATCCTCCGCGGCTGGTGGATCTCCCCTTCGCCTTCTCCGATGCCGACGCCTTCTTTGCACGCTCCAGCGCCGCCGTCTTCTCCTTGGCCATGGTCGCCGGCGAGATGCGCGAAGGGAAGTGGTGCGGGGGCGAGAGCGAGCGCGCTGAGCAGGGAGGAAGGAAGCAGAGAGAGGGGGAGAATGCTAAGGCGCAGCACAGAAATCCTCGCCGGGCACATTTATAAGGTCCCCTCCGAGTGGATGACAGGTGTACCCGGTCGATCTAATCATATCTGGAACAGTTATGCAGACGGGATACGTGGCGAAAAAGGCGGCGCGGAGATCGAGGCGTCCATGCCCCGTCCCATCCGAACGCCGCGGTCCGCCCCGCTTCGCGCGCGCCCCCAAATTTCGCATCCCGCGGAATCCGCGAGCAACAAATCAGTCTGTCAGGCGCGGTGTTTCCGGCGATCCGTCGCTCGGAGATCGTCGAAGCCTGAAAGATCACTCGACGCAAAAACAGAATGGATCAAGTCGACTGAAGGCAAGTTGTTTCCTGTCGACGAAGGGATTCTTTGGTCCAGAACAGCGCACAACCGGAGCGCAAAGGTTAATCGGAAACAACATCAACTCCTTCTTCACTCGAAGCCTCAATCCATTCGGGGGCTAATGATGGGGTTATGTACCTAGGGTAGGGTCATGGACCTGACCCAAGTAACTTACCCCAAGACATCCTTAGAAGAGGTCGCCTTCCAGTCGACCAACGAAGATTCACTCGACTGGCCTGAAGGACTCGACCACGAAGACTCACTCGACCACCAGGAGGTCAAGAGACACTCTGCACTGCAACAGCCTGTAATCAAGTAGACTTTATGATAGTAAAGGCCTTTATGTGGGGCGTTACCAGTAACGCCCCAGACTTAACTCACCTTAAACCCTCTCCTACGTGGGCTGGCTGGGGTCCTGGCGCACTCTATATAAGCCACCCCCCTCCACAGGCAGAGGGGTTCGGCACCTTGTAGTTCATACACTCATAATCCACTCGACCGCCTCCGGGCTCCGAGACGTAGGGCTGTTACTTCTTCCGAGAAGGGCCTGAACTCGTACATCCTTTGTGCTTACAACCTCTCCATAGCTAGGACCTTGCCTCTCCATACCTACCCCCACTCTACTGTCAGGCTTAGAACCACGACACCTGGCACCCAGCGGTGCTTCCAGGATGTAATTCTTCTGTGCAGCAATGAGGATAATCCTCAAGTTACGGACCCAGTCCGTGTAATTGCTACCATCATTTTTCAACTTTGCCTTCTCAAGGAACGCATTAAAATTCAACGGAACAACAGCACGGTCCATCTATCTACAACAACATAGATGTCACACCCTAGCTAGTTCATGCATTATAGTGTTGCATCATGTCTACTTTTCCAGAAAACTGAAATGGGGATGGCAGAACCCCCAACACCCCCCTGGAAACAACTAGGGTTTACTAAAATTATTTTCAATGAACCTGAAATGCCCTTCTAAAAAGTCCACCCCTTTTTGTTTTGGGTTAGAACCTCTGACAAAATGGGTTCACATTTTTCTAGGACACGTAAGGTCATTGGATTAATCTTTATCTATTTGCATTTGGGCATTTAAATGATATAAACTATTTTAAATGCCCAAATAATTCTGGAAATAAGTGTGGGCTCTTGGAAATAATCTAAACAGAGCCCCTGATTATTTTTAGAATTTTTGAAGATGCCTAAGTATTTTTAATAAAGCCACACAATTATGGAAAAAATAGAAAATAGAAATTGAAAGAGAGGGAGGGAACTTACCTGGCCGCAGCCCACCAGCCGGCCCACCTGGCGGCCCAGCGCTGTGCTGGCCCATGCCAGCCAGTTGCTTCGTCCCCGCCAGGCAGACACAAAGGTGACACCGGCGAGCGCGAGCTCGCCACAGCGCCACCTGCTTGCCGCCCGTGCCCCTCGACACCTGGGCGAGCCCCACGTCGCCGCCCCGACCCCGTGGACACCTCACTCGCTCCCCTGCCTCTCTCCCTCGCTCTCCCGTACCATGGTCGACGCTGCCGCGCCCACGCTACCGTAAAACTCGCGTCCGCCGTCGTCCCTGTGTCGCGCTGTCGTGTCCGATAGCTTCGCCGTCGTCATCTCCGTCGAGCAGCTTGAGCCCCTAACGCTCACGCGCCCTGCTTCGTCCTCTTCGAGCTCGACTTCACCGAGCACCGCCGCAGATCCCCTTCGCCACCACCGTTCGTCCCTAGCCGCGCCGTCTGCTCCTACGTGATCGCCGTGAGCTCCTGCACCTCCCCATCCTCTCCGTTCTCCCTCTCGAGCACTGTAGGGACTACACGAAGCATCACCGCATGCGCCGTCGCCGAGCTCGTCGCCGACGTGAGTCCGGCCACCCTCCGGCCACACCACCGTGTCCATCACACTCACCGCACTCGTAGGAACCCGTAGCACCACTCCACGTGCCTCGCCGTGTCTCGTAGCCTCGGGTTCGACCTCACCCGAGCTCCGGCAGCCGCACAGCTCGTCACCGGCGACATTTCTGGCCACCCCGAGCTCCACCACTGCCACCAAATGACGCGATTCATTCCCAGCTACGCGTAGATGGTCTCCGCCGTCCATTTGGTCGCCGGAGCACGAAACCCGCATTGCCCCGCCGTGTCTGGCCTCGTCGGTGGCTAAACGCTGGCGAGTTTGACCTTGTTTGACCCTGGTTGACCCCGTGTGGTCCCAGGTTGACTCCCCCCTGAGTCTATGACAAGTGGGGCCGCTCTGCTAATTAACTTAGATTAGCACTAACTAAATTTAGTTAGTTTAAATAACTACTGACACTGGGGTCCTACTGGTTAGGTTTGACCTGGACCGGCTCCGTTGACCGCTGACATCACCATGACGCAATGCTGACGCATTAATTCAATTACTGGAATTATTCTTATACAGGAAATTCCAGAAAATACTACAAACTTCAAAAATTCATAACTTTTAATCTGTAACTCCAAATGCAAAGATTTATATATGAAATTTGATCAGAAAAATTCAATCTTTCCATCTGTAATGGTTTCATGCACGACAGAACACTTTAACCTTGTTGTTTAGGTGAAACAAGCTAATGCACTTATATGACTTACTAACATAAGCTTCCATTTGAACCTTTGATTCAAATAGACTCAAACCAACTTGTTTCACAATGCATAAGCGAGGACACCTCATATTGCCATGTCATAGTATGCATCATATTGTTGCATACTGCCATGTGATGCTTGTGTTCTGTGGTGTCTTTCATGGTAGGTTCTGCCTCCGAGGATATTCACGAGTATCCAACTGAAGGGCAGTACCCTACTACTACTCCATCAGGCAAGCAGCCCCATTGATCATATCGATACAATCCCATGTTCTCGCTCCTACTCTCATTTACTGCATTAAGACAACAACGTTTCAAACTGCTGTGTGCTACGGTAGTTGAACCCTTATCCTCTGCATGACCTGTCATTGCCACAGTAACTAGATGAAACCCACTAGCATGTGTAGGAGTTGATTGAGCCATGTATGTGTTTCCTACCTTGCTATGCCTGCTATGCTTAGAGTTGTGTCACGTCTGGTTCATCTGGGTGATGGGCTAGAGTGAAATGATTACATCGGTAATGTGAGGGATGTGTTGAACATGATTTGGTAAAAGTATCGATGAGAGGCCATGTAGGAGTACATGCTGGGTTGTTTCATTGAGGCCGTCCTTAAGAACTGAGATCTGTATGTGTGATTCAAGAATCAGTTACTACCATACATTGGGCCCGAAACCAATGGACCTTCTCAGTTTCGAAACCATCATAGTTCTCTGTCCAGGAGTTGCAACTAGTTTCTGGTGTTTACAGGTTATGTGTTGGTGGCCGTCCGTAGTGCTGACCCTAGGAGTGGGCTATGATGCGGTAGATACACCTTGGCACGGTGTACCGAGTCGCCCGTTTGGTGTCTCGGGAACCCTGTACACATCGTTCGGGGCCGTATGTGGAAACCTCGGCCGGACTCCCTGCGGATGGAACCTGGATAGGCGATAAACATGGACTAGAGACTTGAGTGTTTAGGTAGGCCGTGGCCGACACCCTAGTTGGGCTTCCGCTTGAAGGTTGCCGAGTACATGTCATGTAAACGACGGTAAGTGGTGAGAGCGTGTGTGAAGAAGTACACCCCTACAGGTTTAACATCATCTATTCGAATAGCCGCATCCGCGGTAAAGGACTACTTGGTTGCCTATATAGTTCATAGACAAGTTAATGGTTACTACTAAAACACTCAAGATAAGTGTGAGTACCGAGGATGGCCCTCTCGTAGGATGACAAGGGAGGATCCATGGTGGAGTATTGTGTTGGTGTTTAGTGGACTCGTGTGCGAAAACTAATTTTACAAGTGGTGTCTCGTAGGATAGCTTAGCCAAGAGTCAAAGCTAGCTTGCTGCAGTAACTCGACCACCTTCTTGATAATGAGCATGTATAGTAGGATCTGTTGTAAGTCTTGCTGAGTACCTTTGTACTTATGTTGCTTTAATTACTATTTTCAGACGACAACACCACCCCTTTCGACGGGTTTTACATAGACCTCGACGTCGATGAGTGACTTGCCACCCAGGTGATGATTCCGAGCCATGGAGGGCCCTATGTAGATAGACAGGCTTCGTCAAGCCTTCTTTCTTTCTAGTGTCTGTACTCAGACTAGTTTGCTTCTGCATGTGCTTGTATGCTTGTATGACTTGAGTGTCGGGTCATGTGACCCCTACCTGTATGAACATGTTATGTATGGCTCTCCGGAGCCTTTAAATAAAGTACTTTGAGTTGTAGAGTTTTGTTGTGATGCCATGTTGTATTTACACATATCGAGCATATTGTGTGTATGATTGAAATGCTTGGTATGTGTGGGATCCGACAATCTAGTTGTTTATCCTTGGCAGCCTCTCTTATGGGGAAATGTAGTCTAGTGCTTCCATGAGCCATAGTAGTACGCTACAGCCCGGTTCACCGGAGTCCTGCTAGCCCAACACTACTGCTCAGGACACTTGACTAGCCGTCATGTGCTTCACTTTGTTCTTGTGTCTGTCCCTTCGGGGAAATGTCACGCTGTGACATCCGGAGTCCTGCCTAGCCTGCTACAGCCCGGGTTCCCAGAGTCCTGTTAGCCCAGTGCTACAGCCCGGGTTCCCGGAGTCCTGTTAGCCCAGTGCTACAGCCCGGATTCACACGCTGCAGACCGACATGCTCGATGTGATTCATGTATGTCTGTCCCCATAGGTTAGTGCCGCTTTGGGTTCACGACTAGCCATGTCGGCCCGGGTTCTCTGTCATATGGATGCTAGCGACACTATCATATACGTGAGCCAAAAGGCGCAAACGGTCCCGGGCCATGGTAATGCGACACCCGTGGGAATACCGTGCGTGTGGCCGCAAAGTGATATGAGGTGTTACCGGCTAGATCGATGTGACTTGGAATAGGGGTCCTGACAGTGTTGGCATCTGAGCTGGACTGCCTGTAGGTTCGTTGAGCCAAACTGGTCGATGTCGAGTCTAGAAATGCTTTAGTTATATGTAGGGGAATTGATTGTGGGAGGGAACGTAAGGCTCTTTTACTCCTTTACCTTATGCCCTCTGATCTGAGTCATTCTCTTCTCATTCTACGTGGGTTAAGGACTAGGCTCTCTTCTCTCTATCAGGTTCACGTGTTACTAATCCGTAGTAACTTATGGATTGTGGGTTCAAGCCTCAGTTCAGTTTCTACTACTTCTAGTATGTTGCCAGTTGAACCAGAAGCTTGATATGATGTTGTTGAGTGGTTTTGCCAACTGTTGTGAATGTCTCAAATGTTTTTCTGAGCATTTATAGCCATTATGTTGTCCGATTCCTCCTAGAAAATACTAATGCCTTTGCAATATTTCGTGCTTTCAGATGGCCACCCGTT
Source organism: Triticum dicoccoides (assembly GCF_002162155.2). Classification (NCBI taxonomy): domain Eukaryota; kingdom Viridiplantae; phylum Streptophyta; class Magnoliopsida; order Poales; family Poaceae; genus Triticum; species Triticum dicoccoides. Next base: position 565,500,955 of record NC_041386.1, read on the forward strand.
CATAGAATCAAGTGGTTCCTCTGACTCGGTGCCTTGATGTACCCGGTCACACGGCCATGCTAGTCTGAGTGATGGTCGAGACAGGCTATCGATGGTATCCTGAGTATATCGTCGAGGAGCAGTTCCGAGACTTCAATCAGAGCCAATACCTTTGTACCGTCAGGATATACCCCTCTTATCCTGGAGCCACTGAACCCCTCCACTGCTCTTATGGACTTGGGGTTACTATCGATATGTCCGTGCTGGACGCAGCTTACTCAATGATGACTATCATTCGAGCCAGAACTGCCTTGCTTTGGAACACCGATTTTCGCTACATGCCAGCCTCACTCCCTGGGGCACAGGGGTACTATCAGGCTTTGTACTATGACTCTACACATGAGGATTCACTACTATACACCACTATCGAGATGCTCAAGGACAAGGACCGCGAAAATCATGCCTTGCGAATGGAGCTCTTCAACTCTCGTTCTGACCACTGGGCCACTTTGACCTGGTTTGCACCTACTGTGCAAGCTGCATACATGGACATGAGGGACATGTACCCCGTGCGGTCTGGGTTGCCAGATTGTATGGACTGGCGCGATGTAGGAGGCATCACCCCTCCTCGTGGTCCCCGTCTTCCACTGTTTGTTGGACCAAGGCCACATCCGAGTCCCTATGGACTGCAAGCTCCACAGGACCATCTGTTCCCAGATGATCATGTTCCACTTCCAGGTTTTGGTGGTGACTTTTATGAAGATTACTACAGAAACGTCTGAGTTGGTAGTAGCTTCATTAGTATTGTAATAGTTGTATTCCCCACAGTCCTGCGTGACTCGTGGGATACGACTTGGTGTGTATCACGTTCCGGGGGTGTAGAAAAATAATGTATAGGAGCTTGGAATGCCTCCGATGAGATGTAACGTCTTCCACCGTAGTTGTACTCTAGCCTGGGCTTGTACCAAACTATGTACGGTGTGTATGACCGATGGTATATATATGGCAGTTTCTATATTACCATGTCGTGCAATGAACATCTCAGCATTCCATGTTATCCATTACATTCCGCACTTCCTTGCCAAGTGAGGGAGTCCTGGATTAGGGGGTCTCCGGACAGCCAGACTATATCCTTTGGCCGGACTATTGAACTATGAAGATACAAGATTGAACACTTCGTCTCGTGTCCGGATAGGACTCTACTTGGTGTGGAAGACAAGCTAGGCAATACGGATATGTATATCTCCTCCTTTGTAACCGACCTTGTGTAACCCTAGCCCCTTTCGGTGTCTATATAAATTGGAGGGTTTTAGTCCGTAGGACAACATACAATCATACCATAGGCTAGCTTCTAGGGTTTAGCCTCTCCGATCTCGTGGTAGATCAACTCTTGTAATACTCATATCATCAAGAATAAGTCAAGCAGGACGTAGGGTTTTACCTCCATCAAGAGGGCCCGAACCTGGGTAAAACATCGTGTCCCCTGCCTCCTGTTACCATCCGCCTTAGACGCATAGTTCGGGACCCCATACCCGAGATCCGCCGGTTTTGACACCGACATTGGTGCTTTCATTGAGAGCACCTCTGTGTCGTCGCCATTAGGCTTGATGGCTCTTACGATCATCGATAGCGATGCAGTCCAGGGTGAGACTTTTCTCCACGGACAGATCTTTGTGTTCGGCGGCTTCACACTGTGGGTCAACTCGCTTGGCCATCTGGAGCAGATCGAAAGTTACGCCCCTGGCCACCAGGTCAGGTTTGGGAGCTTAAACTACACGGCCGATATCCGCGGAGACTTGATCTTCGACGGATTCGAGCCCCTGCCTTGTGCGCCGCGAGGTCACGATGAGTATGATTTAGCTCTACCATCGACAGTGTTCGAGAAATTGCACCGGCAGCCACTCCGACCCTCAATTCGGAGCCAGTTTCGCCATCCGTGGACGGGTGGATAGACCCCGCCACGGAGGCCGTATCCTCTGCGGCGATCGAGCCGACTATCGACCTTACCTTTCACAAGAGCCGTGTTGCCAAACTGCCGGATCCTTCTCCGGCCATGGACTCCGAACAGCCTGCGCCCGTTCCTGTCGAATCCGATTGGGCGCCGATCATGGAGTTTACCTCCGCGGATATTTTTCAGCACTCGCCCTTTGGCGACATACTAAACTCATTAAGGTCTCTGTCCTTGTCAGGAGAGGCCTGGCCGAACTATGTCCGGCAGGATTGGGATGCGGATGACGAAGAAATTCGCCGCCCACCCACCACCTACTTAGTAGCCACTGTCGACGACTTAACCGACATGCTCGACTTCGACTCTGAAGACATCGACGGCATGGACGACGATGCGGGAGACAAAGAGGAACCACTGCCCATAGGGCATTGGACAGCCACCTCATCATACGATATATACATGGTGGATACACCCAAAGAAGGCAATGGCGACGAGACAATGGAGGATGGCCCCTCCAAAAAGCAACCCAAGCACCGGTGTCAGCGGCGCCGCTCTAAGTCCCGCCAAGGCAAAAGTGGTGATACCGGCACGGGAGATAATAGCACTCCGGACAGTGCCGAAGACAACAACAATCCCCTCCAGCAAGATTTAGAGCAGGAGGATGAAGGAGCCAGCCCACCTGAGAGAGCGGCAGATGGAGAGGCGGAGGATGATAATTACATGCCTCCCTCCGAAGATGAGGCAAGCCTCGTCGAGGACGAATTCGTCGTGCCAGAGGATCCCGTCGAACAAGAGCGCTTCAAGCGCTGACTTATAGCCACGGCAAATAGCCTCAAGAAAAAGCAGCAATAGCCTCAAGCTGATCAAGATTTGCTAGCTGACAGATGGACTGAAGTCCTGGCGGCCGAGGAATATAAACTCGGACGCCCCTCCAAGAGTTACCCAAAGTGCAGGTTGCTACCCCGACTGGAGGAGGAAGCACCGAAACCAACATCCCTGGCGTATGTCGCAGCTGATCGGCCACCTCGTGGCTGCGACAGAGAGGCATTCCAGCCAAAAGCTCAGCCAGCACCCCGACGCCATTCAAATGAAAAGGCATGGGAAAATACGCCAGACCTGCGAGACGTATTGGAGGACAAAGCAAACATGCAAGATCGATCTACGGATCACAAGGGCGCGCCACTATGCGAGACGATAATCGTCACGCCGGATACAGTAAAAGTAAGTCCGACCGGGCCAAACACAGCGGGGAAGACTCATTCGAGCTGCGTCGCGACATAGCCCAGCACAGAGGCGCCGCACACCCCCTATGCTTCACATACGAAGTAATGGATCATCAAATCCCAAAGGGTTTCAAACCCGTAAATATAGAATCATACGATGGCACAACAGATCCTGTGGTATGGATCGAGGATTTCCTCCTGCATATCCACATGGCCCGTGGTGATGATCTACACGCCATTAAATACCTCCCATTCAAGCTCAAAGGACCAGCTCGGCATTGGCTCAATAGCTTGCCAACAGAGTCCATTGGCTGTTGGGAAGATCTGGAAGCCGCATTCATCGACAACTTTCAGGGCACTTACATGCGACCACCAGAAGCCGATGACTTGAGCCACATAATTCAGCAGCCAATGGAATCGGCCAGGCAATTCTGGACACGGTTCCTAACAAAGAAAAATCAAATCGTCGACTGTCCGGATGCAGAGGCCATAGCAGCTTTCAAGCACAACATCCACGACGAATGGCTCGCCCGGCACCTTGGCCAGGAAAAGCTGAAATCTATGGCAGCCCTCATGACACTCATGACCCGCTTCTGTGTGGGAGAGGATAGCTGGTTGGGTCGCAGCAACAACATATCAAAGAACCATGGTACTTTGGATACCAAGGACGGCAACGGCAGGTCACGTCGCAACAAACATAAGCGCCGCATTAACAGCGACAATACCGACAATACAGCAGTCAATGCCAGATTCAAAGGCTCTAAACCCGGTCAGCAGAAAAAGCCATTCAAAAGAAGCACTCCGGGCCCGTCTAGTTTGGACTGTATACTCGATCGCTCGTGTCAAATACACGGCACCCCCGACAAGCCAGCCAACCACATCAACAGGGATTGTTGGGTGTTCAAGCAAGCCGGCAAGTTAAATGCCGAAAACAAAGATAAGGGGTCACATAGCGATGACGAGGAGGAGCCCCGGCAGCCGAACACCGGAGGACAAAAGAGGTTCCCCCCACAAGTGCGGACGGTGAACATGATATACGCAACCCACATCCCCAAGAGGGAGCGGAAGCATGCGCTCAGGGACGTATATGCGTTGGAGCCAGTCGCCCCAAAGTTCAACCCATGGTCTTCCTGTCCGATCACCTTCAACCGCAGGGACCACCCCACTAGTATCCGTCATGGCGGATTCGCCACATTGGTCCTAGACCCAATCATTGACGGATTTCACCTCACTCGAGTCCTAATGGACGGCGGCAGCAGCCTGAACCTGCTTTATCAGGACACAGTGCGCAAAATGGGTATAGACCCCTCAAGGATCAAACCCACAAAAACGACCTTTAAAGGTGTCATACCAGGTGTAGAGGCCCGTTGCATAGGCTCAGTCACACTGGAAGTGGTCTTCGGATCCCCCGATAACTTCCGAAGCAAAGAGTTAATCTTCGACATAGTCCCGTTCTGCAGTGGCTACCATGCACTGCTCGGGCGAACCGCATTTGCAAGATTCAATGCGGTACCAGATTATGCATATCTCAAGCTCAAGATGCCAGGACCTCGGGGGGTCATCACAGACAATGGAAACACAGAGCGCTCTCTCCGCACGGAGGATCACACTGCGGCCCTCGCAGCAGAAGCACAAAGCAGCCTCTTAGGGCAATCCACTAGTTCGGCGATTAAGGACCCGAACAACTTCAAGCGCGTCCGGAGTAATCAGCAACTGGACTGCCTGGCACGTTCCGAGCTCGCATAGCAATGCAGCCCCCACCCCAGTCCCAGCCAAACGGCGAAATCCGTGCCACGCGTACATAATTACGCATTAAAAATACCATGGGTACAGGCGGGGAGGGGGCACAACTACGGCACGCCCCAATACGCGGCTTAAACCGCACTAGGGGCTTCCCGCTTTGTTATTTTTCTCTTTTCAGGACTTTAATCTCTAGAAACCCTATCCGGCAGCATGATTGCCGAACACATGATGCAGCAACCAAGGAGGCAGAAAGCTATGTCACACCACGGAACTCCCAGGTGGATTACGATAACGAGTGAAATATTTGCTTTAATACTATTCCTCAGCTTGCCCTTGGAAGGGACATGTCAAACAGTCCTACTTTTTGCTTATCGCACTACTTGTATCATTCTGCTTTAACGCACCTTTTTGAATAAACAATGCATAGCATTAAGACCATTATTACATTCTTCCTTTTTATATATATGTTCATTCACGACATCTAGCACCCGTATACTCTGGTACGGCCAATACGCCAGGGGCTTAAGCATACCCCATAATACGGCATGAGAAGTCGAACACTTTCGACAGTGCGGCACCCCGAACTTATAGCATTATATGCATCAGCTCCGAATCATGTCTTGGGTCAATAGTTGGGTTTTCCTGGCTCCCATGTTTTGGTACCTTATGTTCCGCTATATCAGCTAAGGTAGCACTGGGAGAACTACTGCGATTGTGCCCCGGTTCTGCTGGGCTAAGCACCTCATAGAGAAAGCTAAAACTGACTGTCATGATAAGGCGAGAGACTGGTCGCTGTTCAAGAGGTTTCAAGTCCCTAAAGACTTATGCTGCTTAGAGCGAGGAGTCAGCCCTGTCCGGCTTAAGGCGTGTATCGCGCCCCGAATTCGGCCTTTCGAATACTAGGGGCTTCACCAAAATTTAAAATTATAGAATTCTATGGCTAAGTGAGAGTGATAACGCATTATGGTCCGATTGCCTTGTTCGTTGTGCTGAGCACCTCCCTCGAAGGACCCAACAATGGGAACAAGAGTGCTCAGGTTTATCCCGAACACCCCAGCACTCGTGGCGTGGGGGCAGAAGCCGACGACTAGCCATCTCTCAGATTTGATAAACAGTCGAACAGAAGGTAATATTTTAAATTCAGACAAGCGTTGCATAGCGCATATGAACAAGTTTTCATAATACAGGATCACACGAGCAAGTTTACTCAAATATTACATCTTTCGTACACTCGTCCGCTATGAGACGGGCACCCTTCAAGACACCCTCATAGTACATCTTGGGGTGGCGATGCTCCTTGCCCGCCGGCGGTCCTTCCTTAATCAGCTTCACGACGTCCAGCTTGGCCCATTGCACCTTCACACGGGCGAAAGCTCGGCGTGCACCTTCGATGCAGACGGACCGCTTGATGACTTCCAGCCGTGGGCAGGCATCCACAAGCCGCCTCACGCCGAAGTTGCTATTGGGAAGGGCGTCGCCAGGCTACATCCGGACTATAAAGCCCTTCATGGCCTGTTCGGCCGCCTTGTGTAGCTCGACCAGCTGCTTTAGCTGGTCGCTCATAGGCACTGGGTGTTCGGTCCCAGTATACTGGGCCCAGAACAACTTCTCCGTCGAGCTTCCCTCCTCGGCCTAGTAAAATTTCGCGGCATCCGACACGCTGCGGGGCAAATCTGCGAATGCTCCTGGAGAGCTCCGGATTCGGGTAAGTAACAAGTAATTTACTTTCACATGCTTGCTTTGCATATAGAATGCCTTACCTGCCGCTATCTTCTTCATCGCATCAATATCCTGGAGGGCCTTTTGGGCTTCGGCCTTGGCATTCTTTGCGCTCTCGAGGGCCGCGGCAAGCTCAGACTCTCGTCTCTTCAAGTCAAGCTCCAACGCCTCGTGCTTCGTTATGAGAGCGTGGAGCTCTTGCTGCACCTCGCCCACCCAAGCCTCCTGCCTTTCCCGCTCGGTGGGCTCCTTGGCCGCTTTGTTTTCGGCCTCGGATAGCGCTTGCTTCAGGGTCGCCACCTCGGTCATGGCCCCTGGCAAATTTACGATGATCCTGTCATTTTGCAATCGTATTGTTTTTATATAATATATATCCATAGACTAGGTACTACTTACATTTGTTCTCCTCGAGCTGCCTCTTGGCAAGGCCGAGCTCTTCCTTGGACCCTTTAAGGTCCTGCTTCAGTGCGGCGACCTCTGCAGTCAGTGCGGCAGAGGCCAGCAGTGAAGCCTGCATACGCATATTGACATACTTATATTAGACTCATGTGATATTGTTTGATCCTTTGTTCGGCTTTTCTTTGTGAACACCGAACAGAGCATCAGGGGCTACTGTCTATGCGGTAATATTTATCCTATATTTCAAAAACCTACCTCAAAGCTTGTTGGAAGGCTGGCATAGGCTTAAGTCAGTCCGCTCTTGGCGAACTGAACCTTCTGGACCACCGCACTCATAATAGTGCGGTGCTCTTCGTCGATGGAAGCGTTGCGAAGCGCTCCCAGCAGATTGTTCGGTGCCTCTGGATGGACAGAGGTCACCGGCACAGGCGTCTTGCCCCTTTTGGAAGGAGGTCGCCTGCCCGAGTCCGGAACCACTGGGGGTTCCGACGCGGTGTTCGGCTGAGGGCCGAACTCGGAGCCCTCAGGAGCCTTGCTCCCTCTGCTCCCGGAATCCGGAAGGTCGCCTTGAGGCGCCTCCGGGACTGTCTCCCCTCGACCCGGTGCCTCTTGAGACAATACCTCGGTGTTCTCCGTAGGGCAAGGGGACGTGGAGGTCGGAAGTGGATCGCTATCCATATCCGACGAGCCTAGGGAGCCGTCCGACAAAGATACGTCGATACGGGCTCATGGCAGTCTGCATAATCATAATTTGGCGTTAGGAGAAGCAGTGCGACAAAGGTATGTTATGAGTTACTCTGGCATCCGAATACTTATGACTTCGCCATGGGCTTGGCCCTGAGAAGCCACTTGTCTCGCCTTCGGCAACGGCAGTGGAGTAGTCCGAAAGGAGAGTCCTTCCCTTCTTGGACCCTTCGGCCCCGCCGGTTGGGCCGGACTTCCTTTTATTGTCTCCCCCGACTGGAGGGGGAACATCTTCATCTTCCTCCTCGTCTTCGGGGAAGGAGTGCGTCGCGGAGTTATTGGACGATGAGTCCGATAACACCTGGCGTCGGGAACTCTTTCGGGTTCCCTTGGCCTTCTTGGTCTTCTCCGGCACCTTGTAAGGAGCCGGAGTTAGCATCTCCGTCAGAAGAGCGTCCGCAGTGTCTTCGGGCAGAGGGGCCGGACAGTTAATCTGCCCCGACGTCTCCACCCAGTCATGTCAAAGGCATGGAGCTCAGACCTCGCACATGGTTAAGCTAGGGGAAATAAATATCCTACTGGATTTATAGAACTCACCGAATGCGCTAGGCGCTTCGCGCTTAGCCCGCGGTCCTCGGTGAGAGAGGGAGGGACCTCGGCGCCCTTGAACAGCACCCTCCAGACATCCTTGTGCGTTGTGTCGAAGAGCTCGCTCAGAGTCTGGTGCTGGGCCGGGTTGAACTCCCACAAGTTGAAATCCCGTTGTTGACACGGGAGGATCGGGCGGATGAGCATGACCTGGACTATGTTGACAAGCTTGAGCTTCTTGCCTGCCATATTCCGGATACATTTCTGGAGTCCGTCCAGCTCCATCGATGAACCCCAGGACAGGCCCTTCTCTTTCCAGGAGGTGAGCCGCGTGGGGATTCCGGATCGAAACTCAGGGGCAGCCACCCAGTTGGTGTCACGCGGCTCGGTGATGTAGAACCTTGCCGATTGCCACCCCTTTATTGTCTCCACGAAGGAGCCTTCAAGCCATATGACATTGGGCATTTTTCGCACCATGGCTCCGCCGCATTCTGCTTGTTGGCCTCCCACCACCTTCGGCTTGATATTGAAGGTCTTTAACCACAGGCCGAAGTGGGGCCGGATGCGGAGGAAAGCCTCACACACGACGACGAATGCCGAAATGTTAAGGATGAAGTTCGGGGCCAGATCATGGAAGTCCAGCCCGTAGTAGAACATGAGACCACGGTCGAATGGATGGAGGGGAAACCCAAGTCCGCGGAGAAAGTGGTGGAGGAAAACTACCCTCTCGTGAGGTTCAGGGGTAGGAACGATCTGCCCCGCAGCGGGTAGCCGATGCGCGATATTCACGGCTAAGTATCCGGCACCGCGCAGCTTCTTGATGTGTCCCTCCGTAACGGAGGAAGCCATCCATTTGCCTGCCGCTCCGGACATGATTGGAGAAGGTTGAGGGGAAGGATGTGGACTTGGGCGTTGGAGCTCGAGTGCGCAAGAATGGATGAGCAAGGAGGAAGAAGGCGTGGGTAGAAAAAGGTTAAACCTTATCCCTTTGTAAGGGCGGCCAAAACTATGCACCCCCACTAGCCTGGTAAAACTCGCTTATCCCCCAAGCGTCGTAATCGATGGCGCGGTTGGGTCACCCACGCCCGTATTGATGAGAACCCCGTAATAAGGGGGACATGATCTCTGCTTTGACAAGACGTGTCGAGAAACTGCCTCGCGTTATGTGCGGGGCTAGTTAAAGGAAACGCTGCGAATAATCACCGGGCCATGGCATAATGTCATGTTGCCAAAATGTGTCAGCATATTAGATTTGTGGAAATATTATTCTCTCTACGGTGGTATGTGGAACTTATTTTGCAGGGTCGGACGCTATCCTTGTATTCAAATTCTTCTGTGGTGTATTCGGAGGAGGAACCCGCCTTGGAATGCCGAAGACAACACTTCGCGTCGGACTCATCGTCATTGAAGCCTGGTTCAGGGGCTACTGAGGGAGTCCTGGATTAGGGGTCTTCAGATAGCCGGATTATATCCTTTGGCCGGACTATTGGACTATGAAGATACAAGATTGAAAACTTCGTCTCGTGTCCGGGTAGGACTCTACTTGGCGTGGAAGGCAAGCTAGGCAATACGGATATGTATATCTCCTCCTTTGTAACCGACCTTGTGTAACCCTAGCCCCTTCCGGTGTCTATATAAACCGGAGGGTTTTTGTCTGTAGGACAACATACAATCATACCATAGGCTAGCTTCTAGGGTTTAGCCTCTCCGATCTCGTGGTAGATCAACCCTTGTAATACTCATATCATCAAGAATAAATCAAGCAGGACGTAGGGTTTTACCTCCATCAAGAGGGCTCGAACCTGGGTAAAACATCGTGTCCCCTGCCTCCTGTTACCATGTGCCTTAGACGCACAGTTCGGGACCCCCTACCCAAGATCCGCCGGTTTTGACACCGACACCAAGATTGTGCCATCCTTGTCCAAACCATTGTCTTGTTTTTCCTAGGATGGTCAACCCCCGCAGCAACCCTGCTGCCCCGGAGCAGGGGGAAGCCAGTGCAGCTAGGCATGAGAATCTGCCTCACCCGCCTTCTCTGGCCAAAGTTATGCTGGTGGGAGAAAGAAACAAGAGTGAGACTAACCGCTTGCTGGAGCGGATTGAGCAGAACACTGCACGTCATCGGAGGAACGACTTGGTGTCAATCAATGACTTTATCAAGTTGTATCCACCAAAGTTTAATCATTTCGTGGAGCCCCTCGATGCGGATGATTGGCTTCGCAGCATCACCCATAAGCTACGTTCTGCCAATGTAGCCGAAGCTGATAAGGTTACCTACGCTGCCTATCACCTCGAAGGCCCTGCTAGCCTTTGGTGGGAAAACTTTGAGGCTATGCGCCCGGTTGGCCAAATCACTACTTGGGCTGAATTCACTGAGGCTTTTCCGTGAGCATCACATTCCGGAGGGTCTCATGGATCGTAAGCGGGAAGAATTCTATAATTTCACCCAAGGCAGACTGGCCGTGGATGCATACAGTCGTGAGTTTGGAAATCTGGCACGCTATGCTCCTGAAGAGGTATCCACCGACGCCAAGAAGCAGGCAAGGTTCCGCAAGGGACTTAGCCCCGAGCTTCGTCGCGATCTTCGTCTGCACGAGTGCACCTCCTTCCAGAAGCTGGTCAATAAGGCCATCAGTGCTGAGACAGGTCAGACTGATTATGACGCTTCATGCAAGCACTCCTGTGATTTTGGTTCTTCATCCGTCTCTGGATCTCAGAAGCGCCGGGTGTGGATTCCAAACACAGTGCTGCCACCCAGGTTCACCCCGAGGCCATCCTTTGAGGCACCTCGCCCCAACCAGCAGTTTGCACCGCCTAAGACCTATGGTGGCCCCGCTGGTAAGGCTGCTCCACGCCCCAATGTTGTGACATGTTTCAAGTGTGGAGAGCCAGGTCACTACAGTCGAGAGTGTCCCCAGAATAACAACCCCAACCAGTCTGGAAAGTCCGTTGGCCGTGGTAAGCCAGCGGGAAAGACATTCTACGTCAAGCCAGCCACCACTACACGTGGCCATGTCAACTATGTCTCAGCTGAGGAGACTCGTGATGATCCTAACGTCGTCCTTGGTATGCTCCTTGTTAATTTCCATCTGGCATCTGTTCTTTTCGATACGGGAGCATCTCATTCATTCATATCTGAGAGCTATGCTCGATTGCACAACACGACATTCCGTGGCATGCCCACTTCCATGGTAATTCAAACTCCGGGTTCCAAATGGCAAACTTCTAGAGTAAGCCATGGGAATGAAATTCTTGTCGATAGACTTGTCTTCCTTGCATCCTTAATAGCTCTCAAGTCCTCGGACATAAACATCATCTTGGGTATGGACTGGATGTCAGCCCATTACGCTAAGATTGATTGCTCTACTAGAACCGTTCAACTTACTCACCCATCGGGCAAGACAGTCAATGTCCTAACTCGAGTGGCCAAGCATCAGCTTTACTCCCTAAATGCCAACCCCCTTCCAGACCTTGAAGATATTCCGGTAGTCCGAGACTTCCCGGATGTCTCTCCAGAAGAACTGCCAGGTGTTCCACCTGACAGGGATGTCAAGTTCGTGATAGACCTTGTTACAGGAACCGTCCCAATTTCTAGAAGACCCTATAAGATGGCACCCTTAGAACTAGCCGAGCTTAAGAAACAACTCGATGAGTCCTTGAAAAAGGGTTACATCCGTCCTAGTTCTTCTCCTTGGGCTTGCCCCGTCCTCTTCGTCAAGAAGAAGGATGGAACGGATCAGATGGTTGTAGATTACCGACCTGTCAACTTGGTCACTATCAAAAAAAGTATCCGCTCCCCAGGATCAACGATCTGTATGATCAGCTCGCTGGATCCTCAGTCTTCTCCAAAATGGATTTGAGGTTGGGCTACCATCAAATCAAAACAAAAAACGGGGACATTCCCAAAACGGCCTTTGTTACTCGTTATGGCCAATATGAGTACACCGTCATGTCCTTCGGTTTAACCAATGCCCCAGCCACCTTCTCTCGGTTAATGAACTCAATCTTCATGGAGTATTTGGATAAATTCGTCATGGTATACCTTGACGGCATACTCATCTACTCCAAGAATGAGGAAGAACATGCCGAACATCTAAGGCTGGTATTGATGAAACTTTGAGAGCATCGCCTTTATGCCAAATTCTCCAAGTGTGAATTTTGGTTGCCAGAAGTGACCTACCTAGGCCATGTAATCTCTGGTAAGGGTATTGCTGTCAATCCCGAGCGAGTTCGAGCCGTCCTTGATTGGACTCCACCTGAAATGGTCAAGCAAGTTCGGAGCTTCCTTGGCTTAGCGAGCTATTGTCACCGCTTCGTCGAGAATTTTTCCAAGGTTGCTAAACCTCTAACTGAACTCCTCAAGAAAGATAAAAAGTTCGAGTGGACCCCACAATGCGAGTTCAGCTTTCAGGAACTGAAAAGATGCCTGACATCTGCTCCCGTATTGGTACCACCAGATTTCTCCAAGGACTTTATTATCTATTGCGATGCCTCGTGACAAGGACTAGGTTGCATACTCATGCACGATCGTCAGGTAATTGCCTATGCTTCATGGCAATTACACCCACATGAGGAAAACTATCCCACACATGATCTAGAGCTTGCAGCTGTTGTCCATGCACTTAAAACATGGCGACATTACCTTCTTAGTAATCGTTGCGAGATCTTCACTAATCACCAAAGTCTGAAATATATCTTCACCCAACCGGATTTGCATCTCAGGCAAGGACGTTGGGTCGAGTTGATCATGGATTACGACTTAGGAATAACTTACACCCCGGGAAAAGCCAATGTCATGGCTGATGCACTAAGTCATAAATCCTATTGTAACAATCTGATGTTACAACAAGGTCAACCACTTCTCCATGAGGAATTTCGGAAGCTTAACCTTCACATTCTTCCTCAAGGATTCCTATCCACCCTGGTGGCGAAACCTACCCTTACGGATCAGATCATCAAAGCACAGAAGGTAGATCCGGGAATCTCCCGTATTAAGAGAAACATTAAGAAAGGAGTCGTGAATTGTTTCTCCGTTGATGATCAAGGTGTCGTATTCTTTGGAAACCGCTTAGTGGTTCCCAAGGCACGAAACCTGAGGCGGTTGATTCTTAAGGAAGCTCATGAATCCCCTCTCACCATTCATCCCGGTAGTACAAAGATGTATCAAGACCTACACCAGAGGATTTGGTGGACTAGTATGAAGAGAGAAATTGCTCAATACATTGCTAGTTGCGACGTATGTCGTCGTGTTAAAGCAGAGCATCAACGGCCTGCTGACACCCTTCAACCTTTGGCTATTCCTGAATGGAAATGGGATAAAATCAGTATGGATTTCATTACCGGGTTTCCCAGGACCAAGAAAGGGAATAATGCTATACCCGTCGTTGTCGATCGTCTTTCCAAAGTAGCCCACTTCCTACCTGTTCGTGAGAGTATAACCGCTAGCCAGCTAGCTGACTTGTACATTGTCGGTGTACTAGATTAGGGGTACCCTAGTACCCCGAACTTGTGCACGGGCAGTTGCAGCACCCCGCGGCAAAGGCTTGCCGGGTGATCGCCAAGATCCCCCAAGGTTCCCTTGGAGCCATCCAAGAACAAAGTATTTAAGCTAAGGAGACAAGACCCCGGCAAGAGGAGCTTGCCGTGAAGGCCAACCAAGGCGCTCCAATGAACTTGCCGCGACGCGCCACGCGCTCCGGCAAGGCAACAAGGCCCCGGCAAGAGGAGCTTGCCGGGAAGACAAACCAAGGTACCTCGAAGCCCGGTGAGCGACAAGCTTCCGGACCCGACAAGATAACAACAGCGGCAAGGCGCTTGCCGCGGCAGGCGGCCACTCTGCGCCCACGCTCCAGCGCATCCACCAACGTGTCGCTCTGGGGGCCTCTCCAGGCGTGCGTGGCGGGAGGCTGTGCAGCCAGCGGTGCGCAGTGGCATGTGAAGCTGACAAGATTGCCATCATGGCGAACGGTGGCGCCCCTAACGGTCCTTTTCTGCACTGTTCGGGCGACTCAGACGGGCATTTAATGCCCTTGTCCCCTGCCATCAGGGTTAGGTAGGGTGCACTGTGCAAGCAACTGTATCAACTACCTCGCTTTTTACATTTTTACCCTCCTCTGCGTTGCCACCTGTCGGTGACCCCTTTAGCGTATAAAAGGAGGCCCATGCGCAACGTAGAGGGGGTTCGGCTCATAGGTTTGGAGCCTCAGACAGTTTGCTTCGATCCATCCGTAGCCCAGAGAACATCACACTCTCGCTTTGGAGAGCAAGAACACCAGATAATACAACCAGACAAGCAGCAGTAGGAGTGTTATCTCTCCGGAGAGCTCCGAAGCTGGGTAAACTGCTCGTGTGCCTCGCCTTGATCTGCTCTTCGTGCGATCTCCGCCCCCTGCCGAACCGAAAGGGGCCCGGTCCGCCGGCCCCATAGGTGTTCGTGGATCAGTTCTCCCGGACATCTTTGGCGCGCCAGGTAGGGGGCGTCGAGATTGCGTGAACCTGATCCGGCGTTCACACGAGCTAGATCCTTATTCCCTTCATCAACATGCCACTGAAGAAGAATACTTCGGCGGCAGCCGCTCCATCCACGTCACTTCCGCCACCGTTGGAGCAAACGAGTGGTGGGATGGACGCCGGCGGAAGAAAGGACGTCGACGAGGAAGCTCATGATGCCGCCAGGTCCAAGAACAAGGCTGCACAAACCTCGGCGACTGTAAATGTTCCACGCCACTCCCAGGAGGCACAAGATCAACAGCGTCATGGCACTAGCAATGCCATACGCATGATAGCCCAAGACCAAGCTGGTGGATCTCGGAGCGCTCAAGACCAGCATGCGCGCCAGCGTGCTGGCACGAGCGGGGCACGGTCGCCTGGACGGGATACTGCTCCTTCTAACATAGTTAGAAGTTCGAGCACGTCCCGCTCCTCGCGCCGTCCGCCACTGCCACCCACCACTCTAGCAGAAGCTTTGGCGCGAGCTCAACTTCCCCTAGATTACCCTCCAACGTCGGACAAGATCGACGAATGGAGAGCCACCATTCAGAGTCTCATCGGCTACGCCAACGGCGACACTCCACGGCGGCCGAGCGCGTCGCCGCCGCGGCAGGACCGCCGGACGCGAGCCGGTGGCGACAAAACGGGTGGAGGTGCAACTACCATGCAATCACCGCCCCGAAGGCCAAGATCGCCGACTCGCCGGATCCACCTCGACAGCGACTCCACTGCATCGTCGGATCCAGGAGCTCATCGCGATCAGCGCCAAGTTCTTCATGATCGACAACAAGAAGATGCTCGAACCCGCATCGAGCGCCAAAGAGAAGCGCGACATCAATTCGACAAGCGCGCTAGGCCCTCTGTTGACATGCATGCGCTAGGGGAACCAGGCGATCTGCCGTACGCGGTAGGTTGTCCTGCGTTCACTCGTGAGGTGCGGCAAGTCCAGTGGCCCAGTACAAAGAACTTCAAGCCAGACGTACCGGAGAAGTACGATGGCAAGACACATCCGTCAGAGTTCCTCAGCATCTACACCATTGCGGTGCAAGCTGCCGGGGGACGAGATGACAAGATCCTTGCCAACTACTTCCCGCTGGTGCTCAAGCCCAACGTCAGATCCTGGCTCATGCACTTGCCGGACAACTCCATATCCTCTTGGGTTGATCTCTGCCATCAGTTTGTCGGCGCCTTCACCGGCGGACACAAGCCTCATGGCTAGGAGAGTGATCTTCATCTGCTCGCCCAGAAGGAAGGAGAGCCCCTGCGCAAGTACATTCAGAGATTCAGTAGCGTGCAGCACAACATTCCAGACGTCCACCCTGCCGCGGTGATCAGCGCGTTCCATCAGAACGTGCGGAATCGCAGGATGCGGGAGGAAATGGCGATGTGCAAGATCAGGGACGTCAGTGAGTTATATGCACTGGCCGACAAGTGCGCGCGTGCTGAGGAAGGGAGGAGACTCCCCGGAGAAAATATAGGAGCGGGAGGATCTGAAAGCAAAGATGCTGCCCCGACAAGGAAAAACCGGCGGCGGAACAACAGAAAGAGGAAAGGCAAAGAAGTGCTAGTTGTTGAGCAGTCCGGCAACGGTGGCAGCGCCAATGAAGCCAAAGCTGGTGACTCCGGCAAGGAGGTTGCCGCGGAGGTAGCGGTCGCCGACAAGCAGGATGGCACCAACAAGCAGTATTGCAAGATTCACCGCACCAAGGGCCATGATCTTCAGAACTGTAAGAGAGTCGAGCAGCTTGTTGAGCAACAGAAAGCTGAATACGAGCGGCGCGACAAAGAGAAGGCCCAGGAAGGAGCTGGTGGATCCGACAAGAAACGTCCCGGCCGAGGAGGACGCCGCGGCAAGGCCAAGGAGCGGCAAGGAGACAGACCACCTCGCGGCCGCGACAAGGATGAAGATGACGGCGACGATGAAGATATGGATGATGAGGAGACTGATGAGCAGGAGTTCCAGAAAGCCACAGAGGTCCTGTGCGTTGACGATGGTGCTTCTCTGCATGCCTCGCACCGCCAACTCAAGCAGTGGGTGCGGGAAGTTAATGCAGCAGAATCACCCGTCGAGTCACGCAAGCCTCTGAAATGGTCCGGCACGCCTATCATCTTTGATATTGAGGACCACCCGGATCACATAACTGCGGTCGGGTGCTTGCCGATGTTGGTCTCACCAACAATCCGCAACCTCAAGGTCACTAAGATGCTAGTTGACGGCGGGGCCGGCTTGAACCTGATCTCCTCCGCGGTGCTCCAGAAGCTCCAGATCCCTGACAGCGAGCTCGAAGAGACCGGCACATTTCAAGGAATCAACCCGGGAAGGAGCAAGCCAAAGGGAAAGATCACGTTGCCGGTAACATTTGGCAGTGAGCTGAACTTCAGGACTGAGAAGGTCACGTTTGACGTTGCCGACATTCCATTACCTTATAATGGAATCCTTGGCCGTCCGGCACTCGCCAAGTTCATGGCAGCCTCTCACTATGCGTACAACGTACTAAAAATGCCAGGCCCAATAAGTGTCATCTCTGTCCCTGGCGACAAGAAGGATGCTCTTATCTGTGCCGACAAGATCTACCGGGAAGCCGCAGCCGCAGCAGAGTGAAGGACACTTGCCGCTGAAGCTCCCGAGGGGAAGAAGAAGACCAAGTCCGGCAAGAGCTCTGATGCCCACTCCGACAAGCGCACCTCTTCGGAGTGCTGCGCTACCGTCGAGGACGCACCATCGAGCTCCACCGGCAAGTGTAAGAAGGCAATGGCAGCTCCACCTGAGACTAAGAAGGTGTCCGCCAAGGAGGATGGCCCTGATAGTACCTTCACCATCAGCGCCACTCTTGACCCCAAATAGGAAAGCGCGCTCGTTGCTTTCCTGCGGGCGAATGTCGACGTGTTTGCATGGCAACCATCTGATATCCCCGGTGTTCCCAGGAAAGTGATTGAGCACCACCTTGCCGTCTGTTCTCATGCGCGGCCCGTCAAGCAGAGAGTCAGGAAGCAGGCAGTAGAGCGCCAAGAATTTATCACAGAAGAAATCAAGAAGTTGGAAGCAGCAGGCCTTGTCAGAGGAGTACTCCATCCCACGTGGTTGGCCAATCCTGTTGTTGTGCGCAAGGCTAATGGGAAATGGAGACTTTGTATTGACTTCACTGATGTTAATAAAGCTTGTCCCAAAGACCCATTTCCCTTGCCGCGTATTGACCAGATTGTTGACTCCACAGCCGGATGTGATTTGCTTTCGTTTCTTGATGCATACTCAGGATATCATCAGATCTTCATGGCCGAAGAAGATGAAGAGAAAACCGCATTTATCACCCCGTGTGGCACGTACTGCTTCATACGGATGCCTTTCGGTTTGAAGAATGCTGGTTCAACATTTGCAAGGGTAGTCCACCATGCTTTTGAGCCACAAATACACAGAAATGTGGAAGCTTACATGGATGACATAGTGGTCAAGAGCAAGAACAAAGCGACCTTAATTCAAGATTTAGACGAAACATTTGCAAACCTACGCAAGATCAACCTCAAGCTTAACCCCGAGAAGTGCGTGTTTGGAGTCCCTTCCGGCAAGCTTCTCGGGTTCTTCGTGTCTCAGCGGGGAATTGAAGCCAATCCCGACAAGATCAGAGCCATCGAGCAGATCGAAGCACCAAAGCGCGTCAAGGATGTACGAAGGCTTGCCGGTTGCGTGGCTGCTCTCAGCAGGTTTATCTCTAGATCTGTTGAGCGCGCCCTGCCATTTTTCAAAATTTTGAAAAAGGCAGGTCCAATGAAATGGACTCCGGAAGCGAAGGCTGCGCTGCAGGACTTGAAGAGATACCTGTCCTCCACTCCAACGCTTGTCGCACCTAAGCCGCAAGAGAAGTTGCTGCTGTATATAGCGGCAACCAATCAAGTGGTTAGTGCTGCGTTAGTGGCGGAGAGGGAGGCAGATGATGAGCCAGCAACCACGGCAGATCCATCCAGCGACAAGCAGGGGGCTTTGTCGACAAGCTCTGGTCCCGACAAACATGGGTTTGCGCAGGAACATGATGAGATGCCAAGGAGAATGGTGCAGCGCCCAGTTTACTTTCTCAGTTCTCTTCTGCAGGGGGCTAGATCAAGGTACTCTGGTGTGCAGAAGTTGCTTTTCGGCCTCCTTATGGCCTCGAGAAAGCTGCGCCATTACTTCCAAGCACATGAGATCACAGTCGTCACTCGCTTTCCGCTGAAGAGGATACTGCAAAATCTAGAAGCAACAGGCAGGATTGTTGAGTGGGCGCTGGAACTGTCAAGCTTTGGCCTCAAGTTTGAAAGTACCTCAACTATCCAAAGCAGAGCATTGGCAGAGTTCATAGCAGAGTGGACACCAACCCCAGATGAAGAAATTCCAGAAACAAGCATCCCCGTCAAGGAGGCAAGCGAAGAGTGGCTGATGCACTTTGATGGTGCCTTCTCGCTGCAAGGCACCGGTGCAGGCGTGCTGCTTGTCGCACCCACCGGAGAGCACCTCAAGTACGTAGTCCAGATGCACTTTCCCAAAGAGCAAGCAACCAACAATACTGCAGAGTATGAAGGATTGCTTGCCGGTCTCAGAATCGTAGCAGACCTTGGGATCAAGAAGCTCATTGTCAGGGGTGACTCACAGCTTGTCGTCCGACGAGTGAACAAGAACTACCAGAGTCCGTTGATGGAAGCATATGTTGATGAAGTAAGGAAGCTAGAGGAGCACTTTGACGGCCTACAAATGGAGCATATCCCAAGAGCTCAGAATGATATTGCTGATGGCCTGTCAAAGTGCGCCGCACTAAAGTTACCTGTGGAACCAGGGATCTTTGTGCTTAAGTTGACTCAACCATCCGTAACACCATCAACTGGACAAAGCAAAAAGAGGAAGTTCGTTTCTGGTGACTACTTTCCGGCAGAGCTCCCCGAAGCCGCCGCCAAGAAAGTCCCCAAGATCAACACCAAGGATGCTGAGGGGCAGTCTGCTTCGGCAAGCCTGATGGTTTGTTCCGTTGAAGCAGACGCTCCTGACAAGTTTTGCTCCGGCAAGCTTGTCGGGGAACATCAAGCTCCGGCAGGGCCGCAAGTCCTTGCCGTAGAAGCAGATGTTCCCGCAGCAGAAGATGTGCCTTTAGTCCTTGTTGTCGAGCCACAGGCTCCAGCATGGGCACAGCAGATTGTCCATTTCCTTCAGACAGGAGAACTTCCCGAAGAACAAGAAGAAGCGGAAAGAGTAGCCCGGCAGTCAAGTATGTACCAGTTTGTCGATGGCATACTGTACAGAAGAAGACTCAACGGTGTGAAATTGAAGTGTATTCGCCGGGAAGATGGACCAAAGCTGTTGGCAGAGATACATGGAGGCATATGTGGCCACCACATAGGCGCAAGAGCACTTGCCGGCAAAGCTTTCGGGCAAGGTTTCTTTTGGCCGACATCCCTCCAGGATGCAACTGCACAAGTAACCAAGTGTGAAGCGTGCCAGTTCCACTCCAAACAGATACACCAGCCAGCTCAAGCTCTCCAGATGATCCCTTTATCCTGGCCATTTTCGGTCTGGGGGCTCGATATCCTCGGCCCCTTCCCCCGAGATGTCGGGGGCTTTGAGTACTTGTACATCGCAATTGACAAGTTCACAAAGTGGCCGAAAGTGTAGCCAGTGAGGAAGGTGACAACACAGTCAGCAGTCAGGTTCTTCAGGTCGATTGTTTGCCGTTTCGGGATTCCCAACAGGATCATCACCGACAACGGCACGCAATTCACGAGCCGCACCTTCATGCAGTACGTCCAAGACCTTGGCGCCAAGGTCTCCTTCGCTTCTGTTGCTCATCCGAGAAGCAACGATCAAGAAGAGAGGGCAAATGCTGAAGTGCTGCGCGGGCTCAAGACCAGAACTTTTGACAGGTTGCACAGGTACGGAAAGAACTGGATCAAGGAGCTGCCGGTGGTTCTTTGGTCGATCAGAACGACGCCAAATCGAGCCACTGGCCAGACACCTTTTGCTCTAGTCTATGGAGCAGAGGCAGTTCTCCCCACGGAACTCGTATACGGATCACCTCAAGTGCTCGCTTATGATGAGCTTGAGCACGAACAGCTGCGGCAAGACGACGCGCTGCTCCTTGAGGAAGATCGTCTTCAGGCTGCTATACGAGCTGCTCGATACCAGCAAGCTTTGCGCCGCTATCATAGCCGCAAAGTTAAAGCCAGAAGTTTCGAGGAAGGCGACCTTGTTCTTCGGCGCGTTCAGTCCGCCAAGAATTCCAACAAGTTGACGCCGAAGTGGGAAGGCCCTTATCGGGTGAGACGAGTAACAAGGCCTGGCGCTGTCCGCCTTGAGACCGAAGATGGCATTCCAGTGAGCAACTCCTGGAACATAGAACATCTTCGTAAGTTTTTCCTATAAGGTGCGGTTGCCGGAACTCGTTCCGGCAACCACCTTTTGTACAAGTCTTGCCGCTGTTGCATGTAATCCTTTGTACAAAGCCGGGCGCAGATCCCGTGCATAAGTTAAACCCCATGTGCTCCGCACAGCTTGTCCATTTCATGCGTTAGTTCCTTTCTTGCATGCGATTATCTAACACTTTGTGCAGCACCTACATCCGGTAAGCAGTAACGAGCCGAAGAGCTCCATGTTATTATTTTCTCTTCTTTCTTTTTCTTTTAAAAGGAAAAGAAGGTCCTCCCGCACACAAGTTTGCCGGGGGGAAAGGAGAAGATTGTGGTATGGGCCAGGCGTCGTTCAAGCAAAGAGTATGGGCCAGGCGTCGTTCAAGCAAAGACTTGCCTTACCGGGAAGCAAATGACAGAAAAGCTAAGTTGCCAAAGTTTGAGCAATCTCTTTTTAAAATTTTGAGTTATCTTCCTCGAATGACCCTGCTTTGTATGGAAAATCTATGCGCGGAGGAACCAACTCGTGGCTAGTTGCGCCCTTACTTTTTTTCGAGTCCGCTCAACAGCTTAAGCGTGCTGCATCTAGTCGCGACAAGGTTTCTTGTCGGAAGCAGCGCCGCCAGCAGGCTGTTGAAGTCCCGCACTCAGCGCTCGCGGCTCGGGCGCCTGCACTGACAAGTTCCCTAAAAGCGTAGGGTAAAAACATACAAGGGAAGGAATCTAGTAGAGGAAATAACATAGCAATTGATAGATAGAAATAAAGTTATATTACAAAGATAACTTGTCGCAGCTCTAACAGACTGTTCTCATAACATGACTAGCAGCGACAAGGGAAAAAAAGAAATGTGCGGCTTAATCTACGCATCGGCCCTCGACTCGCTTGATCTCGCTCACCTTGTCCACAATGGGTGCGACAAGGGCCTTGAGTGCATCCAGATCGGCGTCAGGCGGCAAGGATCGGAGGATGTTGGTGAAGCTGAGGCCTGGATTGCGGAAGGCTACCTTCCTTAGCACCTTCTGGAGAACCCCGGCGCAGATTTTGCGCGACTCGTCGGCCAGCTGCTTCGGGATCCTCTCCCGGAGCCGCTGGAGCGCCATCGCCACACCCTTGAAGAATAGGCTGAGCTTGGCGCTGGGTTGAAGGCTCTCGTCGGAAGGATACCCAAAGTCATCCATCCCCAGCTGCGCCAGCTCCTCGTTGATGATGGCGGCAGTGTTCACCAGGCCCTCGGTCCAGTGCTCCATCGTGTCTCTGAACCAGTTCTGGGTAACTGCAATGCTCTCCAGCAGCGCCGCGTCAGCCTTGACCTTCTCCGCCAAGGTCTTCTCCCGCTCCTTGGCGGCCTCCAGCGTCTGCGTCAGCGTGGCCAGCTTCAGCTCCAGGTCTGCTTTGGAATTCTTGGCGGCGCTGAGCTCCTTGCCCCTTTCAGCGAGAAGGCCTTGCAGCTCACCATGGGCGGCAGCATCCTTCTCGCGCTCACGCTTGAGCGCGGCAATCTCCTCGCCGCTCTTCCCAATGTCGGCCTCCAGCTGTGCCACCTTCTCCTCTAGCTCTTTCTTGGCGGCCTCTGCAGTTGCCGCGGCATCCTTTGCCTCCTTGAGCGCCCCGCCAAGTGCTCGCTCACGCTTGGCGAGCTCTTCCTCGTAGCTGTCGAGGTGGGCCTTCCGCTGCACTAGCTCGCCTTCCCGCGCGGACTGCTTCTCGGCAGCAAGTCTTTGTTCTTTCTCAGCCTCGGCCCTCTCGAGAAGAAAGGCCGTGCGCTCCTCGTCGACTCGCTCCCGCTCCTGCGCCAGGGACCGGAGAGCTTCTTGATTCTGTCCCCGGAGCTCCTCCGGGCGCTTCTCCATGTCAACTCCCGCCTTCACGACAAGCGCTTCTCGGGAAGCCAACTTGGCTTGCCGGGTGCGGTAGAGTGACAGCAGCT
Organism: Triticum dicoccoides; assembly: GCF_002162155.2. Classification (NCBI taxonomy): domain Eukaryota; kingdom Viridiplantae; phylum Streptophyta; class Magnoliopsida; order Poales; family Poaceae; genus Triticum; species Triticum dicoccoides. The sequence continues at coordinate 565,524,018 of NC_041386.1, forward strand.
TCTGCAGCAGCTGCTCCTCCTCAGGCTCGCCACTGCTGCCGTCGGGCGCGTCAACCAATGACAGTCCAGCAGAGGCAAGCACCTCCCCGTCAAAAGTCTCCCCCTCGACCGGCGCCCTGGAGCTCGACGCCCAGGGCAGCTTGATGAAGATGTTGTCACCAGCCTGCAAGTAGGCGCCAGACTGGGGCTCCTTGGAGCCCGGCTCCGCAGAAGCGGCAAAGGGTTCGGTGGTCGGTGCAGCGCCCGGCGCTCCTGCGGCCTCAGGGTCGTCAGTGCGATCGCCCGACCCCTCGCCGGCTTCCGCAGCAGCAGCCCCGACGGCCTCCTCGCCGGCAGTCTCATCAGCACCGGCACCTTCCTCACCGGCGCCTTCTGTCTCCATTGGCTCAGCCATAGATGGGTCTGAAGAACGAAGAAGGGAGGAAAATCAATCAAAAATTCAAGAAAGGAAAAACGAAAGAAACAGAACCCAAGGGAAAGTTTCTGGGCAAGTGGATTACCTGCGCCAAGATCTCCAGTTGCGGCCCCGGTCGCCACAGGATCAGCAGTGCCGTCCCTTGCCGAAGAGTCCCCCCTTGCCGGAGAGCGCTCCCTTGCCGGGGACTCCTCCCTTGGCGGCGCAGTCGAAGCAGGTGGCACTTCAGGACTGGCCTCTGGGCGCTCCTGATGAGGCTGCTTTGCTCCTGCACAAGTCAACAAGCAAGATATCAACAAAGGAAAATGCACTCAAGCGCGCCCGACAGCAGAAGGCTAAACTATGAACTTACGCTGGGGGCTGCGCTGGGGGTTGCTACGAGGAGTGATTGCCGGGTCCGTCAAGGTGGTCTCTGACCCACCTCCTGCCGACGCGATGGGGTCATCCTCGATGACGATCACCGCGGCCTTGGCCCTCTTCGCCGCTCTCTGGGCCAGTGTTCTGAAAAGAAAAGAGTCCAGATTGGAGCAAGTCAGATACAAGATATAAACAGCAAGATTGAAGGATTATAAGGGCAACAAAGAAACTCACTCTTCTTCCTCCTCATCGGAGCTGAGCGCGGAAAGATCGAAGTCCGGCCCTCCTCCGGTGCGGCGAGGTGGAGGAGTAGGATCCCTTGCCCGCTTGGCGGGGGCAGTGGCAGTGGCCCGGGAAGATCCCGCTCCAGTTGCCGCTGTTGCGTGAGGCGCTCCCGCGGCAACATTGCTTGCCGCGGTGGAGTGCATCGCGGGGCTCGGTGGTTGTGGAGCCGGCTGCCGCCCCGATGCGTCCCCAGCCCTGCGAAGGCGCATCCTTGGCGGGGCCGGGGGCTCTGCCTGCGGCAAGCTCTCTGAAGGTTTAGCCTCCTCCTCGCTGGCCTCACTCGACTCGGCTTCGGAACCGGCAGGCTCCTCTTCGCCCATGAACTCCGCGCGTTCGGCAAGGTTTGCCGCCTCTGCAGCCTCCGCCTCCTCCACAGTAAACCCAAACACACCCGCAGCAGCTGCGGCCGCCGCCTCTTCCGCCCTAGTAGCGATGAGCTGCAGCTCCTCGTCGGTGGTGTCACGGGTGAGGCTCTTCTGCTCGTCGGCGCTGACCGGCACTTCCTCCAAGGTGTCGAAGAACGCTTGCACAACGTCATCCGCAGGCTCTTGCCAAGTTGGGACGATGCCGTGTGAATCGCACAACGGCATCGTGGCGCGGATCCGGTCAAGCGAAGAGTTATTGCACAAAGGAACTACGCCCCTCGGCAGTGTGAATGGGTGCTGGGGGTCGTGTTTGAATAATTCCAAGAGCATTGCATCCAACTCCAAGACAGTGAAGTTGTAGTTGAGGCCCGGCCGCAGCCTCATGATGTCCGCCGAATTCTTGAATTCCCAGGCGGGCCTCCTCCTCTCCTGCAGGGGGGCAATGCGGCGGCGGAGGAAATCTGCCCCGACAGCACCTACGGTGAGCCCGGCAAGCCTGAGACGAAGAATCCTAGTGATGGCGATCTTCAGCCTCTCGTCTTCCGGGGCCACGTTGCTCCAGTCATTGCCGCGCACTATTGGAGTTTGGCGCACGGCGCTGAAGGGCTGTGGATCCTCCTCGACGATCCAACACCACTCCGCTCTCCACTCCTCCCACTTGCTGCGGAGCTCACCCTCCAAGTACGCATCTTTCTTGCCAACTCTCGAGATCCAAGCAATCCCTCCGGCAAGCGGCTCTCCTCTCTCTACCCGAGGCATGAAGTAATGGCGGAAAAGGGCTACACTAGGGTGGACTCCGACAAAGTTTTCGCACAAGTGTGCGAAAACTGCCATGGTCAAGACAGCATTGGGGGTGAAGTCAAGGAGGCGGAATCCATATGTGTTCATAATGTCACAAAAGAACTCCGAGAAGGGCGGGCAGAGCCCGCAATAGAAGAATAGCGGGAAGAACGGGTACCCATTTGGAGCCGACTCCGAGGCACCGGCCGGGAGTACCATCGTGCGCGGATGCGCAAGCGTCTCCGTCGCCCAAAAGAGATAGAAGTACTCCCTCAGCTCCTGCACGCCGAGCTGGGGGGTGAAGATCGCCCGCTCCTTCCGCAGCGCCGTGAGCCGCTGCGCCTCGGCCGACTTCACGCCCTTTCCCTTGTCGGCTTTCGGGGCCATGGCGGAGGTGGTGGAGAAGGTCGACGGCGTGGTGATGCTGGTGGCAATGGGGGGCGGAACGCTGCTCTATCGGCCTCGAGAAGAAGGGGGGAGCGGCGGAGTTTGTGAAGAAGGAGTAGCAGCAACCAGCGAGGGGGAACGAACTGCCCCTGTTTCCTCTGCTTATAAAGAGGGACGGGGCGGACATTTCGGCCTTCCAAATAAACAACCACCCAGGATCTCTCCCACGATGCCGCATTCAACTCGTGCCGTTATGGGAGAGTGCGGTGGATACGGAACAAGATTTGGCGTGGCCCAGCCCGCGTGTGCCCGTGCCCTGTCTTGGGCCTGGCCCAACAGCGCTCAGCACCGTGTCTGGCCCAGGCCCGGGGGCCCCTGTCGATGTACTAGATTAGGGGTACCCTAGTACCCCGAACTTGTGCACGGGCAGTTGCAGCACCCCGCGGCAAAGGCTTGCCGGGTGATCGCCAAGATCCCCCAAGGTTCCCTTGGAGCCATCCAAGAACAAAGTATTTAAGCTAAGGAGACAAGACCCCGGCAAGAGGAGCTTGCCGGGAAGGCCAACCAAGGCGCTCCAATGAACTTGCCGCGACGCGCCACGCGCTCCGGCAAGGCAACAAGGCCCCGGCAAGAGGAGCTTGCCGGGAAGACAAACCAATGTACCTCGAAGCCCGGTGAGCGACAAGCTTCCGGACCCGACAAGATAACAACAGCGGCAAGGCGCTTGCCGCGACAGGCGGCCACTCTGCGCCCACGCTCCAGCGCATCCACCAACGTGTCGCTCTGGGGGCCTCTCCAGGCGTGCGTGGCGGGAGGCTGTGCAGCCAGCGGTGCGCAGTGGCATGCGAAGCTGACAAGATTGCCATCGTGGCGAACGGTGGCGCCCCTAACGGTCCTTTTCTGCACTGTTCGGGCGACTCAGACGGGCATTTAATGCCCTTGTCCCCTGCTGTCAGGGTTAGGTAGGGTGCACTGTGCAAGCAACTGTATCAACTACCTCGCTTTTTACGATTTTACCCTCCTCTGCGTTGCCACCTGTCGATGACCCCTTTAGCGTATAAAAGGAGGCCCATGCGCAACATAGAGGGGGTTCGGCTCATAGGTTCGGAGCCTCAGACAGTTTGCTTCGATCCATCCGTAGCCCAGAGAACATCACACTCTCGCTTTGGAGAGCAAGAACACCAGATAATACAACCAGACAAGCAGCAGTAGGAGTGTTATCTCTCCGGAGAGCTCCGAAGCTGGGTAAACTGCTCGTGTGCCTCGCCTCGATCTGCTCTTCGTGCGATCTCCGCCCCCCGCCGAACCGAAAGGGGCCCGGTCCGCCGGCCCCATAGGTGTTCGTGGATCAGTTCTCCCCGACATACATCTCCCGAATAGTGTCTTTTCATGGTCTCCCATTGGAAATTAACTCAGACCGTGGATGTCTCTTCACTTCTCGATTTTGGGAAAGTTTCCAAAATGCTATGGGGACTTGTCTCTCTTTTAGCACCGCCTTCCACCTCCAATCAAGTGGTCAAGTAGAGCGAGTCAATCCAAATTCTGGAGGATATGCTCCAAGCTTCTGTCATCTCATTCGGAATGGATTGGGAGAAATGCCTTCCATTCGCGGAGTTCGCTTATAATAATAGTTATCAAGCTAGCTTGGTGATACGTCTCCAACGTATCTATAATTTTTGATTGCTCCATGCTACTTTATCTACTGTTTTGGACTATATTGGGCTTTATTTTCCACTTTTATATTATTTTTGGGACTAACCTATTGACTGGAGGCCCAGCCCAGAATCGCTGTTTTTTTGCCTATTTCAGTATTTCGAGGAAACAGAATATCAAACGGAGTCGAAACGGAATGAAACCTTCGGGAACGTGATCTTCTCACCGAACGTGATCCAGGAGACTTGGACCCTACTCCAAGAAGTTTCCGGGGAGGTCATGAGGGTGGAGGGCGCCCCCCTGGGCGCGCCCCCTGCCTCGTGGGCCCCTCGGAGCTCCACCGACGTACTTCTTTCGCCTATATATCTCCATATACCCTAAAAACATCCGGGAGCAACATAGATCGGGAGTTCCACCGCGAGAAGCCTCCGTAGCCACCGAAACTCAATCTAGACCTGTTCCAGCACCCTGCCGGAGGGGGCAATCCTTCTCCGGTGGCCATCTTCATCATCCCGGCGCTATCCATGACGAGGAGGGAGTAGTTCACCCTCGGGGCTGAGGGTATGTACCAGTAGCTATGTGTTTGATCTCTCTCTCTCTCTCGTGTTCTCTCTCGTGTTCCATCTATGGCACGATCTTGATGTATCCCGAGCTTTGCTATTGTAGTTGGATCTTATGTTTCTTCTCTCCCTCTACTCTCTTGTGATGAATTGAGTTTCCCCTTTGAAGTTATCTTATCGGATTGAGTCTTTTATGAACACTTGATGTATGTCTTGCCATGCTTATCTGTGGTGACAATGGGATATCATGTGCCACTTGATGTATGTTTTGGTGACCAACTTGCGGGTTCCGCCCATGAACCTATGCATAGGGGTTGGCACACGTTCTTGATTCTCCGGTAGAAACTTTGGGGCACTATTTGAAGTACTTTTATGTTGGTTGGATAAATCTGAGATTGTGTGATGCATATCGTATAATCATGCCCACGGATACTTGAGGTGACAATGGAGTATCTAGGTGACATTATGGTTTTGGTTGATTTGTATCTTAAGGTGTTATTCTAGTAAAAACTCCAGGGTTGTTTGTGACACTTATAGGAATAGCCCAAGGGATTGATTTGAAAGAATAACTTTGAGGTGGTTTCGTACCCTACCATAATCTCTACGTTTGTTCTCCGCTATTAGTGGCTTCGGAGTGACTCTTTGTTGCATGTTGAGGGCTCGTTATATGATCTATCTATGTTATTATTGTTGAGAGAACTTGCACTAGTGAAAGTATGAACCCTAGGCCTTGTTTCCTATCATTGCAATACCGTTTACGCTCACTTTTACCACTCGCTACCTTGCTGTTTTTATATTTTCAGTTTACAAAAACCTATATCTACTATCTATTTTGCACTTGTATCACCATCTCTTCGCCGAACTAGTGCACCTATACAATTTACCATTGTATTGGGTGTGTTGGGGACACAAGAGACTCTTTGTTATTTGGTTGCAGGGTTGCTTGAGAGAGACCATCTTCATCCTACGCCTCCTACGGATTTATAAACCTTAGGTCATCCACTTGAGGGAAATTTGCTACTGTCCTACAAATCTCTGCACTTGCAGGCCCAACAACGTCTACAAGAAGAAGCTTGTGTAGTGGACATCAAGCTCTTTTCTGGCGCCGTTGCCGGGGAGGCTAGGTAAGTGAAGGTATATCTTTAGAATCTTGCAATTGAATCTTTTTGTTTCTTGTTTTAGCACTAGTCTAGTTTATAAAAGAAAACTACCAAAAAAATGGAATTGAGTTTGTCTCATACGCTTCACCTTTTTAATATCTTTCGTGAGTATGATGGAAAGGAAAATTGTGCCAAAGTGCTAGAAGAAGAAATCTATAAATTGTTTGGCACTAAATCTTTGAATGATGAGCATGATTGCAATGTTGTTAGTATGAATTCCTTGAATATCCATGATGCTAATGATATGCAAAGCCACAAGCTTGGGGAAGCTATGTTTGATGAAGATGATATTTTTTGTCCCCCAAGTTTTGATGAGCAAATTTATTATGATGAAAGCATGCCTCCTATCTATGATGATTATTGTGATGACACGTATGCTTTAAATAATAATGATAACCATGAAACTTGTCATCTTGATCTTAATTTTCAAACACATGATAGTTATTTTGTTGAGTTTGCTCCCACTATTATTCATGAGAAGAAATTTGCTTATGTGGAGAGTAATAAATTTTCTATGCTTGTAGATCATGAAAAGAATGCTTTAGGTGCTGGTTATATTGTTGAATTCATTCATGATGCCACTGAAAATTATTATGAGGGAGGAACATATGCTTGTAGGAATTGCAATAATATCAAGTTTCCTCTCTATGTGCTTAAAGTTTTGAAGTTATGCTTGTTTTACCTTCCTATGCAAGTTGATTCTTGTTCTCATAAGTTGTTTGCTCACAAAATCCCTATGCATAGGAAGAGGGTTAGACTTAAATGTGCTAGTCATATTCATCATGATTCTCTATTTATGTTTCAATTCTTATCTTTTATGTGAGCATCATTGTCATCATCATGCCTAGCTAGGGGCATTAAACGATAGCACTTGTTGGGAGGCAACCCAACTTTATTTTAGTTCCTTGCTTTTAGTTCCTGTTTACTAATAAATAATTCATCTAGCCTCTGTTTATATGTGTTTTTATGCTTTTAATTAGTGTTTGTGCCAAGAAGAACCTTTGGGAAGACTTGGGGGAAGTCTTGTTGATCATGCTGTCAAAAACAGAAACTTTAGCGCTCACGAGAACTGCTGCCATTTTTATTTGGAGAGCTATATTTAGTTAATTCTTTTTGAAGGTGATTAATAGATAAATTACTCAGGTCCATAAATTTATTTTAGAATTTTATGAGTTCCATAAGTATACGTTTGATTCAGATTACTACAGACTGTTCTGTTTTTGACAGATTCTGTTTTTCGTGTGTTGTTTGCTTATTTTGATGAATCTATGGCTAGTAAAATAGTTTATAAACCATAGAGAAGCTGTAATATAGTAGGGTTAACACCAATATAAATAAAGAATGAGTTCATTACAGTACCTTGAAGTGGTATTTTGTTTTCTTTCGCTAACGGAGCTTACGAGTTTTCTGTTAAGTTTTGTGTTGTGAAGTTTTCAAGTTTTGGGTAAGGATTCGATGGACTATGGAATAAGGAGTGGCAAGAGACTAAGCTTGGGGATGCCCAAGGCACCCCAAGGTAATATTCAAGGACAACCAAGAGCCTAAGCTTGGGGATGCCCAGGAAGGCATCCCCTCTTTCGTCCACTTCAATCGGTAATTTACTTGGAGCTATATTTATATTCACCATATGATATGTGTTTTGCTTGGAGCGTCTTGTATTATTTGTTTCTTTGCTTGTTAGTCTACCACAATCATCCTTTCTGTACACACCTTTTGAGATAGCCATGCATGAATTGAAATTTGATAGTTTACTATATGTGCTTCACTTATATCTTTTTGAGCGTGATAATTTTTGCTCTAGTGCTTCACTTAGATCTTTTAGAGCATGGTGGTGGTTTGTTTTAAAGAAACTTGATCTCTCATGCTTCACTTAGATTATTTTGAGAGTCGTTAATAGCATGGTAATTTGCTTAATGTTAATATACTTGGTATTCAAGATATGTGAAACTTTCTTTTTAGTGGGTTGAATACTAAGATAAGTTTGATGCTTGATAATTGTTTTGAGATATGGAGGTGATAATATCGTAGTCGTGCTAGTTGAGTAGTTGTGAATTTGAGAAGTACCTGTGTTGAAGTTAGCAAGTCCCGTAGCATGCACGTATGGTTAAAGTTGTGTAACAAATTTGAAGCATGAAGTGTACCTGGCTTGTGCATCCTTATGAGTGGCGGTCGGGGACGAGCGATGGTCTTTTCCTACCAATCTATCCCCCTAGGAGCATGCGCGTAGTACTTGATTTTTGATGACTTCTAAATTTTTGCAATAAGTATATGAGTTCTTTTGACTAATGTTGAGTCCATGGATTATACACACTTTTACCTTTCCGCCATTTGCTAGCCTCTTCGGTACCGTGCATTGCCCTTTCTCATATTGAGAGTTGGTGCAAACTTCGCCGATGCATCCAAACCCCGTGATACAATACGCTCTATCACACATAAACCTCCCTATATCTTCCTCAAAACAGCCACCATACCTACCTATTTATGGCATTTCCATAGCAATTCCGAGATATATTGCCATGCAACTTTCCACCATTCTGTTGATCATCATCATGACATGCATTACTTTTATCATATTGCCATTGCATGATCTTGTAGTTGACATCGTATTTGTGGCAAAGCCACCATGCATTATTTTTCATACATGTCACTCTTGATTCATTGCACCATCCCGGTACACCGCCGGAGGCATTCATATAGAGTCATATCTTGTTCTAGTATCGAGTTGTAATCATTATGTTGTAATCAATAGAAGTGTGATGATCATCATTATTAGAGCATTGCCCAATAAAAAAAAGAGAGAAAGGCCAAAAAGAAAAAAATGAAAGGCCCAAAAAAAGAGAAAATAAAAAGGGCAATGCTACTATCTCTTTTTCCACACTTGTGCTTCAAAGTAGCACCTTGTTCTTCATGTAGTGAGTCTCATATATTGTGCTTCAAAGTAGCACCATGATTTCATATAGTGAGTCTCATAAGTTGTCTTGTTCATACTAGTGGGAATTTTTCATTATAGAACTTGGCTTGTATATTCCAACGATGGGCTTCCTCAAAATGCCCTAGGTCTTCATGAGCAAGCAAGTTGGATGCACACCCACTAGTTTTCTTTTGTTGAGCATTCTTAGCTCTAGTGCATCCGTTGCATGGCAATCCCTACTCCTTGCATTAACATCAATTGATGGGCATCTCCATAGCTCATTGATTAGCCTCGTGGATGTGAGACTTTCTCCTTTTTTGTCTTCTCCACACAATCCCCATCATCATATTCTATACCACCCATAGTGCTATGTCCATGGCTCGCGCTCATGTATTGCGTGAAGGTTGAAAAAGTTTGAGATTATTTGAGTATGAAACAATTGCTTGGCTTGTCATCGGGGGTATAGAAGTTGGGAACATCTTTGTGTGACAAAAATGAAGCATAGCCTAACTATATGATTTTGTAGGGATGAAGTACCTTTGGCCATGTTATTTTGAGATGACATAATTGTTTGATTAGTATGCTTGAAGTATTATCATTTTTTATGTCAATATGAACTTTTGTCTTGAACCTTTCAGATCTGAATATTCATACCATGATTAAGAAGATTTACATTGAAATTATGCCAAAGTATCACTCCGCATCAAAAATTCTCTTTTTATCATTTACCTACTCGAGGACGAGCAGGAATTAAGCTTGGGGATGCCTGATACGTCTCCAATGTATCTATAATTTTTTGATTGCTCCATGCTACCTTATCTACTGTTTTGGACTATACTGGGCTTTATTTTCCACTTTTATATTATTTTTGGGACTAACCTATTAACCGGAGGCCTAGCCCAGAATTGCTATTTTTTTTGCCTATTTCAGTATTTCAAGGAAACAGAATATCAAACGGAGTCCAAACGGAATGAAACCTTCGGGAACGTGATATTCTCACCGAACGTGATCCAGGAGACTTGGACCCTACTCCAAGAAGTTTCCGGGGAGGTCACGAGGGTGGAGGGCGCCCCCCCTGGGCGAGCCCCCTGCCTCGTGGGCCCCTCGGAGCTCCACCGATGTACTTCTTCCGCCTATATATCTCCATATACCCTAAAAACATCCGGGAGCAACATAGATCGGGAGTTCCGCCGCGAGAAGCCTCCGTAGCCACCGAAACTCAATCGAGACCCGTTTCGGCACCCTGTCGGAGGGGGCAATCCTTCTCCGGTGGCCATCTTCATCATCCCGGCGCTATCCATGACGAGGAGGGAGTAGTTCACCCTCGAGGCTGAGGGTATGTACCAATAGCTATGTGTTTGATCTCTCTCTCTCGTGTTCTCTCTCGTGTTCTCTCTCGTGTTCCATCTATGGCACGATCTTGATGTATCCCGAGCTTTGCTATTGTAGTTGGATCTTATGTTTCTTCTCCCCCTCTACTCTCTTGTGATGAATTGAGTTTCCCCTTTGAAGTTATCTTATCGAATTGAGTCTTTTGTGAACACTTGATGTATATCTTGCCGTGCTTATCTGTGGTGACAATGGGATATCACGTGCCACTTGATGCATGTTTTGGTGACCAACTTGCGGGTTCCGCCCATGAACCTATGCATAGGGGTTGGCACACGTTCTTGATTCTCCGGTAGGAACTTTGGGGCACTATTTGAAGTACTTTTATGTTGGTTAGATAAATCTGAGATTGTGTTATGCATATCGTATAATCATGCCCACGGATACTTGAGGTGACAATGGAGTATCTAGGTGACATTAGGGTTTTGGTTGATTTGTATCTTAAGGTGTTATTCTAGTAAAAACTCCAGGGTTGTTTGTGACACTTATAGGAATAGCCCAACGGATTGATTTGAAAGAATAACTTTGAGGTGGTTTCGTACCCTACCATAATCTCTACGTTTGTTCTCCGCTATTAGTGGCTTCGCAGTGACTCTTTGTTGCATGTTGAGGGCTCGTTATATGATCTATCTATGTTATTATTGTTGAGAGAACTTGGACTAGTGAAAGTATGAACCCTAGGCCTTGTTTCCTATCATTGCAATACCGTTTATGCTCACTTTTACCACTCGCTACCTTGCTGTTTTTATATTTTCAGTTTACAGAAACCTATATCTACTATCTATTTTGCACTTGTATCACCATCTCTTCGCCGAACTAGTGCACCTATACAATTTACCATTGTATTGGTTGTGTTGGGGACACAAGAGACTCTTTGTTATTTGGTTGCAGGGTTGCTTGAGAGAGACCATCTTCATCCTACGCCTCCTACGGATTTATAAACCTTAGGTCGTCCACTTGAGGGAAATTTGCTACTGTGCTACAAACCTCTGCACTTGGAGGCCCAACAACATCTACAAGAAGAAGGTTGTGTAGTAGACATCAAGCTCTTTTCTGGCGCCGTTGCTGGGGAGGCTAGGTAAGTGAAGGTATACCTTTAGATCTTGCAATTGAATCTTTTTGTTTCTTGTTTTAGCACTAGTCTAGTTTATAAAAGAAAACTACCAAAAAATGGAATTGAGTTTGTCTCATACGCTTCACCTTTTTAATATCTTTCATGAGTATGATGGAAAGGAAAATTGTGCCAAAGTGCTAGAAGAAGAAATCTATAAATTGTTTGGCACTAAATCTTTGAATGAACTTACCTGGCTGCAGCCCACCAGTCGGCCCACCTAGTGGCCCAGCGCTGCGCTGGCCCATGCCACCGAGTTGCTTCGTCCCCGCCAGGCAGGCACAGAGGTGACACCGGCGAGCGCGAGCTCGCCACGGCGCCACCTGCTTGCCGCCCGCGCCCCTCGACGCCTGCGCGAGCCCCACGTCGCAGCCCCGACCCCGTGGACACCTCACTCGCTCCCCTGCCTCTCTCCTTCGCTCTCCCGAACCATGGCCGACGCTGCCGCGCCCACGCCACCGTAAAACTCACGTCCACCGTCGTCCCTGTGCCGCGCTGACGTGTCCAATAGCTGCGCCGTCGTCATCTCCGTCGAGCAGCTCGAGCCCCGAGCGCTCGCGCGCCCTGCTTCTTCCTCTTCGAGCTCGACTTCACCGAGCACCACCGCAGATCCCCTTCGCGGTCACCGCCGCCACCGTTCGTCCCCGGCCGCATCGTCTGCTCCTACGTGATCGCCGTGAGATCCTGCACCTCCCCATCCTCTCCGTTCTCTCTCTTGAGCACCGTAGGGACTGCAGGAAGCATCACCGCACGCGCCGCCGCCGAGCTCATCGCCGACGTGACTCCGGCCACACCACAGTGTCCATCACAGTCACCGCACTCGCAGGAACCCGTAGCACCACTCCACGTGCCTCACCGTGTCCCGTAGCCTCGGGTTCGACCTCACCCGAGCTCCGGCAACTGCATAGCTTGTCGCCGGTGATGTTTCCGGCCACCCCGAGCTCCACCACTGCCACCAAACGACGCGGTTCGTTCCCAGCTACACGTAGATGGTCTCCACCGTCCATTTGGTCGCCGGAGCATGAAACCCGCATTGCCCCGCCGCGTCTGGCCTCGCCGGCGGCTAAACGCCGGTGAGTTTGACCCTGTTTGACCCTAGTTGACCCCATGTGGGCCCAAGTTGACTCCCCCTGAGTCTATGACAAGTGGGGCCGCTCTTCTAATTAACTTAGATTAGCACTAACTAAATTTAGTTAGTTTAAATAACTACTGACACGAGGGTCCCACTAGTCAGGTTTGACCTGGACCAGCTCCATTGACCGCTGGCGTCACCATGACGCAATGGTGACACATTAATTCAATTACTGGAATTATTCTTATACAGGAAATTCCAGAAAATACTACAAACTTGAAAAATTCATAACTTTTAATCTGTAACTCCAAATGCAAAGATTTATATATGAAATTTGATCAGAAAAATTCAATCTTTCCATCTTTAATGGTTCATGCATGACAGAACACTTTAACCTTGCTGTTTAGGTGAAACAAGCTAATGCACTTATATGACTTACTAACATAAGCTTCCATTTGAACCTTTGATTCAAATAGACTCAAACCAACTTGTTTCACAATGCATTAGCCAGGACACCTCATATTGCCATGTCATAGCATGCATCATATTGTTGCATATTGCCATGTGATGATTGTGTTCTGTGGTGTCTTTCGTGGTAGGTTCTTCCTCCGAGGATATTCACAAGTATCCAACTGAAGGGTAGGACCCTACTACTACTCCATCAGGCAAGCAGCCCCATTGATCATATTGATACAATCCCATGTTCTTGCTCCTACTCTCATTTACTGCATTAAGATAACAACGTTTCAAACTGTTGTGTGCTGCGGTAGTTGAACCCTTATCATCTGCATGACCTGTCATTGCCACAGTAACTAGATGAAACCCACTAGCATGTGTAGGAGTTGATTGAGCCATGTATGTGTTTCCTACCTTGCTATGCCTGCTATGCTTAGAGTTGTGTCAGGTCTGGTTCATCTGGGTGATGGGCTAGAATGAAATGATTACGTCGGTAATGTGAGGGATGTGTTGAACATGATTTGGTAAAGGTATCGATGAGAGGCCATGTAGGAGTACATGCTGGGTTGTTTCATTGAGGCCGTCCTTAAGAACTGACATCTGTATGTGTGATTCAAGAATCAGTTACTACCATACATTGGGCCCGAAACCAATGGACCCTCTCGGCTTCTTTACCACCCTAGTTCTCTGTCCAGGAGTTGCAACTAGTTTTTAGTGTTTATAGGTTATGTGTTGGCGGCCGTGCATAGCGCTGACCCTAGGGGTGGGCTATGATGCGGTAGATACACCGTGGCACGGTGTACCGAGTCGCCCGCTTGGTGTCTCGGGAACCCTGTACACATCGTTCAGGGCCATATGTGGAAACCTCGGCTGGACTCCTTGTGTATGGAACCTAGATAGGCGATAAACCTGGACTAGAGACTTGAGTGTTTAGGTAGGCCGTGGCCGACACCCTCGTTGGGCTTCCGCTTGAAGGTTGTCGAGTACATGTAGTGTAAACGACGGTAAGTGGTGAGAGTGTGTGTGAAGAAGTACACCCCTGTAGGGTTAACATCATCTATTTGAATAGCCGCGTCCGCAGTAAAGGACTACTTGGTTGCCTATACAGTTCATAGACAAGTTAATGGTTACTACTAAAAGACTCAAGATAAGTGTGAGTACCGAGGATGGCCCTCTCGTAGGATGACGAGGGAGGATCCATAGTGGAGTATTGTGTTGGTGTTTAGTGGACTCGTGTGCGAAAACTAATTTTACAAGTGGTGTCTCGTAGGATAGCTTAGCCAAGAGTCAAAGTTGGCTTGCTGCAATAACTCCACCACCTTCTTGATAATGAGCATGTATAGTAGGATCTGTTGTAAGTCTTGTTGAGTACCTTTGTACTCATGTCGCTTTAATTACTGTTTTCAGACAACAACACCGCCCCTTCCAACGGGTTTTACGTAGACCTCGACATCGATGAGTGACTTGCCACCCAGGTGGTGATTCCGAGCCATGGAGGGGCCTATGTAGATAGATAGGCTTCGTCAAGCCTTCTTTCTTTCTAGTGTCTGCACTCAGACTAGTTTGCTTCCGCATGTGCTTGTATGCTTGTATGACTTGAGTGTCGGGTCATGTGACCCCTACCTGTATGAACATGTTATGTATGGCTCTCCGGAGCCTTTAAATAAAGTACTTTGAGTTGTAGAGTTTTGTTGTGATGCCATGTTGTATTTACACATATCGAGCATATTGTGTGTATGATTGAAATGCTTGGTATGTGTGGGATCCGACAATCTAGTTGTTTATCCTTGGCAGCCTCTCTTATGGGGAAATGTAGTCTAGTGCTTCCATGAGCCATAGTAGTCCACTACAGCCCGGTTCACCGGAGTCCTGCTAGCCCAGCACTACTGCTCAGGACACTTGATTGGCCGGCATGTGCTTCACTTCGTTCCTGTGTCTGTCCCTTCGGGGAAATGTCATGCTGTGACATCCGGAGTCCTGCCCAGCCTGCTACAGCCCGGGTTCCCAGAGTCCTGTTAGCCCAGTGCTACAGCCCAGATTCACACGCTGCTGACCGACATGCTCGATGTGATTCATGTATGCATGTCCCCATAGGTTAGTGCCGCTTTGGGTTCACGACTAGCCATGTCGGCCCGGGTTCTCTGTCATATGGATGCTAGCGACACTATCATATACGTGAGCCAAAAGGCGCAAACAGTCCCGGGCCATGGTAAGGCGACACCCATGGGAATACCGTGCGTGAGGCGGCAAAGTGATATGAGGTGTTACCGGCTAGATCGATGTGACTTGGAAACGGGGTCCTGACAATAGATAAGCAAAATACTATCAGGTACTAAGTTCATAATAAATTTAAGTTCAATTAATCATATTACTTAAGAACTCCCACTTAGATAGACATCCCTCTAATCATCTAAGTGATCACGTGATCCATATCAACTAAACCATAACCGATCATCATGTGAAATGGAGTAGTTTTCAATGGTGAACATCACTATGTTGATCATATCTACTATATGATTCATGCTCGACGTTTCGGTCTCAGTGTTCCGAGGCCATATCTGCATATGCTAGGCTCGTCAAGTTTAACCCGAGTATTCTGCGTGTGCAGAACTGGCTTGCACCCGTTGTAGATGGACGTAGAGCTTATCACACCCGATCAACACGTGGTGTCTCGGCACGACGAACTTTGGCAACGGTGCGTACTCAGGGAGAACACTTTTATCTTGAAATTTAGTGAGATATCATCTTATAATTCTACCGTTAAACAAAGTAGAATAAGATGCATAAAGGATAAACATCACATGCAATCAATATAAGTGATATGATATGGCCATCATCATCGTGTGCTTGTGATCTCCATCTCCGAAGCACCGTCATGATCACCATTCTCACCGTCGCGACACCTTGATCTCCATCGTAGCATCGTTGTCGTCTCGCCAACTATTGCGTCTATGACTATCGCTACCGCTTAGTGATAAAGTAAAGCAATTACAGGGTGATTGCATTGCATACAATAAAGTGACAACCATATGGCTCCCGCTAGTTGCTGATAACTCCATTACAAAACATGATCATCTCATACAATAAATATAGCATAATGTCTTGACCATATCACATCACAACATGCCCTGCAAAAACAAGTTAGACGTCCTCTACTTTGTTGTTGCAACTTTTACGTGGCTGCTACGGGCTGAGCAAGAACCGTTCTTACCTACGCATCAAAACCACAACGATAGTTCGTCAAGTTGGAGTTGTTTTAACCTTCTCAAGGACCGGGCATAGCCACACTCGGTTTAACTAAAGTTGGATAAACTGACACCCGCCAGCCACCTGTGTGCAAAGCACATCGGTAGAACCAGTCTCGCGTAAGCGTACGTTTAATGTCGGTCCAGGCTGCTTCATCCAACAATACCGCCAAACCAAAGTATGACATGCTGGTAAGCAGTATGACTTGTATCGCCCATAACTCACTTGTGTTCTACTCGTGCATATAACATCAATGCATAAAACCAGGCTCGGATGCCACTGATGGGGAACGTAGTAATTTCAAAAAAATTCCTACGCACACGCAGGATCATTGTGATGCATAGCAACGAGAGGGGAGAGTGTCGTCCACGTACCCTTGTAGACCGTTAAGCGGAAGCGTTATGACAACGCGGTTGATGTAGCCGTACGTCTTCACGATCGACTGATCCTCAATACTGAACGTACGGCACCTCCGCGTTCAGCACACGTTCAGCTCGGTGACGTCCTGCGAACTCATGATCCAGTAGAGCTCGGGGAAGAGTTTCATCAACACGATGGCGTGGTGACGATGTTGATGAAGCTACCGCAGCAGGGCTTCGCCTAAACACCGCTACAGTATGACCGAGGTGGATTATGGTGGAGGGGGCATCGCACACAGCTGGAGAGATCTCAATGATCAACTTGTGTCTAGAGGTGCCCCCCTTCCCATGTATATAAAGGAGCAAGGGGGAGAGGTGGCTGGTATAACACCCTCGATGCGACTATAGCTCCCATGTGTCGAGGCATGACTTAGAGACATAATCGCATTGAAGGCATATGTCGCAAGTAAGGTAATCTTTACACATCCCATGTAATATAATAATAAAGGGGAGATAACATAGTTGGCTTACACTCGCCACGTCAATCAAGGTACATAAATAACATTACAACATCCAAACACTCATGGCCCGACTACGGCGCCAAAATAAAAGATAACCCAACATGCGACACGGTCCCGATCACCCCCAACTGGGCACCACTACTGATCATCAGGAAAGGAAACATAATACCGTTGAGAGTCCTCGTCGAACTCCCACTTGAGCTCGAACGCGTCACCTAGAGCGGAATCATCAGGCCCTGCATCTGGTGTAATAGTAATCTGTGAGCCACAGGGACTCAGCAATCTCGCACCCTCGTGATCAAGACTATTTAAGCTTATAGGTAAGGCAAGGTAAAAGTAAGTGGGGCTGCAGCAAGCGACTAGCATATATGGTGGCTAACCTATTCGTAAAATAGAGCGAGAAGAGGAGGCAAAGCGCGCGCGAGAAACTAGAGAACAACCTGCGCAAGCATTACTCCAACACCGTGTCCACTTCCCGGACTCCGCCGAGAAGAGGCCATCACGGTAACACACTCAGTTGATTCATTTTAATTAAGTTAAGGTTCAAGTTATCTACAACCGGACATTAACAAATTCCCATCTGCCCATAACCGCGGGCACGGCTTTCGAAAGTTCAAATCCCTGCAGGGGAGTCCCAACTTAGCCCATGACAAGCTCTCATGGTCAATGAAGGAATAGACCTCCTCCCAAGACGTTCCGATCAGACTCGGTATCTCGGTTCTTCAAGACACTTCGACAGGTTAAAACAAGACCAGCAACACCGCCCGAATGTGCCGACAAATCCTGATAGGAGCTGCACATATCTCGTTCTCAGGGCACACTCAGATAGGTCAAGCTACGAGTAAAACCAACCCTCGAGTTTACCCGAGGTGGCCCCATAGGCTGCCTGGTTCGGACCAACACTTAGAGGAGCACTGGCCCGGGGGGGTTTAAAATAAGATGACCCTCGGGCTCCGGAAACCCAAGGGGAAAAGGGGCTAGGTGGAAAATGGTAAAACCAAGGTTGGGCATTGCTGGAAAAGCTTTAATCAAGGCGAACTATCAAGGGGTTCCATTATAACCCAACCGCGTAAGGAACACAAAATCCAGGAACATAACACCGATATGACGGAAACTAGGCCGGCAAGAGTGGAACAAAACACTAGGCGAGAGGCCGAGCCTTCCACCCTTTACCAAGTGTATAGATGCATTAAGATAACAAGATAATATAATGATATCCCAACAAGTAAATAAATGTTCCAACAAGGAACAACCTCCAATCTTCACCTGCATATGCAAGAATTGACAAGGGATGCATGAATTTGGCCTCAACTTGGGAATCCAAGTGTGCCTCAACTTGGGAATCCAACTTGGGAATCTAAATGCAATGAGATGAACATGCTACAGCACCCAAACATGACAACAAAATACATGGCAGGGATGCATTCAAGATGCTTAACAAAAGTCTAGCACTGAGCTACAGCCAAATTACCCATTAACAGGTTCAAACAAGCATGGCCAAAATGCATATGGCAAACAGATCTCAGACTTAGTGAAATTAACACTTGTCTGGAATTTCAGATCAGGTAGCACTCTTCGGAGCAACAAAACTACATGCTACAGGACCTGAACATGGCAAAGTAAAGCATGGCATGGAGCTACTCAAAGATCTTAACAAAAGTCCCTTAGTGACCTTGAGCCAAAAGGGATCAGAAAATACAATTGCAAGCATGTGAACATGGCAAAAACATAATCAGATCACAGACTTAGTGAAAACTGGAGCATGCTGAAAACAGATATCAAGTAGGCATGTTTACGAGCTCGATGCACTCACTACGGAGCAAGACATGACAATCTAAGCATACATCTATCAAGAACACACAAAATACAAGCTAGAAATGGCAAGAACAATAGCATAGCATCCACAGATCAACTACAACATCATCGGCAAAATTGCAAACAAGTTGACAATCTGCCCAGATTCACAAAGTAGCAAAAGTAGAGCTCGATTGACTCAAGCTAGGGTGCTCCATAATTGCAAACAAAGACATGGATGGATAGAGCACTACAATATTAACAAAACATCCTTACTGATCATCCTCAAAAGAGGCACGGATCACTAACAAACAACAAGAACATATGGCAACATGAGATAAACAGATCAAGGACTTAGTGAAAATGCTAAGTCCCTGAAAACAGAATTACCAAGTGCACCACTTTGCAAGCTCGTGCTAGTCACTACACACATCACAAAAATACATGGGTTGCACCTCTGGACAGATGACAAAACCCTTAACAAAACATATGTAGAACATCAGGGCATATCATGCACATAATAATCATGGCAAAAATGATAAAAAGCTAAATGGAGCAGCAGATTTGACAATTATCTCAAGTAGCCCTCTTCTAACAGCATTTTGGGCATCAAGATGAACTCAAATGAAAATGATGCAATGGAATGAAATGATGTACTCTCTGAGATGAACACTTTGATATGTTATATGCCAAAATCGGAGCTACGGATGAGGAGATACGATGCTATGAACATGGGCACTTGGACTAGGAAATTCCGGGGACTTAGGGGAAAAAATCAACCTCTCTCAGATCAAGGGTTTGCACGGAAATCGACGCGCGGCCGGTGCACTGTAGCAGATCGGCGCCGGAGTTCGCCGGAGGGGGACGAGCTCGCCGGTGGAGAGGGAGGAGTTCGCCGGAGGGGTCGCCGGCCTTCCCCCGCGGCGGCAGCGGCGCGGACGGGCGCCGAGGCGACGGTGGCCGGGGCGGCGAGCGCCGAC